>NC_143019.1:6257362-6352362 GCF_055824585.1 Amblyomma mixtum
TATGAAAATAAAAATAAAAAACAATAAAAATGAGAAAAGAACAAGAAAAATAAAAAACAATGTGTGAAAAAAAAACTGTGCGCCAGGAAACGCTTTCGCCTTGCAGCACTTTAGAGAGCCAAAGTGCCCCCTGAATTTCTTTTCCCTACGTGCACATATTATCGACAGAGAAAAGGATACAAATCGTTTTCACGATCGAGTGGAGCGGACAATCGTAAAATTCGCTTGCTTCGATGACACGCGACTGCTACCAATATGAAGCTTCTTTTTAACCTTGTATAGTAGTTAGCCGACACTTACGAGCTATTTTCTACACCATGTGTACGAGCAATATGAAGCTCTAACCTTAGATGTTGAAGCATACGTGCAGATTGACGGTCTCAAGGGGAAGAGTATGGGGGTAATGAGAGCACGCACACTTTACTTGGTTTGTGTCACGCATTGTTTACTTTGGATGTTTATGTTGTGATTAGCGGTTATCTGGCCGCAGGAAATATTGCGGTTGGTTGTACTAATGGACAGTTTGGTAAGACTGAGCACAACTTCTTAAATTGTCTAGTGTCCCTCTTCGGTAATGAAAGCCTGGCTATATTCCGTTTCGAAACAGCTGTGGGAGGCCTTTCTGGGTAAGACGGCCCTAACGGAGTAGTGACATTGAGTGAAAAAGTGTATAGTGTACTGCGGATCAAATAGAACAGTACTTGAAGCGATAGCTCCTTCCTGCCTCTTGTCGGGTTACAGCAAGACAAGGTGTCTACACACATTTACGAAGTGCAAATGAGTAGACAAGGTGCCTCACTCACCCCTGGGAAATTCCGGTATGCTTACTGGCAATGCGGCTGTCGAGATGAATGAGGGGGGGGGTCAAGGCCAACTTTATACGTGACTTGCACATTACCTTGGCAAAATCATTGAAATTGTATGCAGTCATTCATACGGAACCAAATTATTCGGCCGCGGGTGTGCGAGTGATACGGTCACTCAACAACTAAACAGGAACAAATGCTTAGTTTGGCGCTCTGTTGGGACCTCGCCATGTCGAGAAGTTGAGACTAGTCGGCAGAGGCGGAAAGACCAGCTCCCTGAGGATAGCTGGAAACGCCAATAGATGGGCCGAATCAGCACCCAAATCTTGGTATTAATTCTCTGAGAATTATTTGCTGCTTTACACTTCAACAGCGTAATCTCCAAGATCAGTGGGTTTTCAGGGTGTTTCATAGCGATATTTAAAAAAAAATTGTCGTAATCTCTACGCTTTGCACCTCAGAGGCCGTCGTTCAATATGTTCTCCGCGTTATCAAGTTGCGAGGACTGATAGGTCGTGCTCTCGTCTCTGGACCCGGCATTGCAGCTTGCTGCGGTGATTCGGGGTGCCGACGTCATGAACAAACGCCAAATGAACGTTCCGACATAGAGTGGGACCGAGCGGTGGTCCAGAAACCCAAGGGTGGGTCTAAACACACTTGACTTAATAAAGTTTCTCTCTCTCTCTCTCTCTCTCCGCTTTTCTAAACACCAGCAATCCTGTCGGCTGAACGATAAAGGTTATTCCTCTTCTACTCAAGAAGGAATAGCTTCTAGTTGCCCTTGAATTTGTATTCTTTCTTGATACTTTAAAAAATTCCAGCTAAAATAGCAAACCTACATGCCTACAAATGATGAAATAAGTTCTGGAAATGCATTGTTGGTATTGCAAGGAGCCGAAGAATTGCTCAAAATCGAAGATGAGAAAAGTTGCTTTTAATGGTCAGTTTTGTACGACGGTTTGGTTTGATTTTTGGGATTGCCAGATGTTTTTATCTCGCCATTTTATCTCGTTTTATCTTTACCCAGGATGTTTAGTGAAAACCGTAGAACAGTGAGCTCATAACTTCATATTCACGCGGGAAATATTCGGCGCAGCGGGCGCCTTCTTGAAACCCATGATGTCATAGGGAGCGTATCTATGCTCCGATGAACATGGATCATATTGTTAAGTGCAGACCTTGTCCTTTCGTCCTTGTTATTCGAAACGCTTTCTAACAACTCGCGCAACTTGCACTGAAATACGCTTTTTTTTCTTTGGCGCTGATATCGGCGGTATCTCCTGACTGTAACCTTTAAACAACAAAAAATCAGTTTCAGTTTTTGCAGTTTCCCCATTAAAAAAAAAAGAATATTTGCAGAAAAACTATTGCAACAGAAATATATTTACGCATAACTATAAACGGTCCCCACCAGCTACGAGTGATTGCTTGCGCTGTGGGTTTTTTCCACGCTCAATGGAGACATTGTCCTGGCGGGTGTCGCGCGAAGAAAGAACTATCCTTTCTTTCTCTGTGTTTCAATCAATGCCAGCATTTCTTGAACCCTGGCCGACAGCTGCGTTCCTCGGATTCCTTTTTCCCTATTTAGCCGTCTGTGTAACCGCAGATGCTGAATGTTTTATTTTAGAATTTTGCCGCATTCTTTTGAAATCGGGCTGACTTCTGCCACTGGTGTGGCTGTTGCGAGATGATTTAAGTTGCGAAATATGTATTCTCCTATGCTTCGCGAACGAGGCATAAGTGCTGCGCACTCAACCACCTTTACACGGCGCCGCTGCCAGCGTTCAAAATCCACTGGTGGCGAAGGCAGCCATATTCCGTCCTTATGGTCTCCGAGACATTCTTTAACAGTTACTGCCTACAGATGTGAGCCTATCAGAGTGCATTTTAAGAGAAAAATTACGAGATGAGCAACTGGTTAAATAAAAGTGGTCTACCTTCCCTGCCCATTTAATTAATTCTCTCCTAGTTGATGTCGGCAGTGCGCGCCAAAGAAGTCCACAGTTATGCATTGTGTTTACAGAATCATCGGCCGCTGCCAAGAAATCAAATATGGGATTAATTACTCACTGCACCCAACCAAGGGCAAACATGATGCTACAAACCTTTCTTTGTACACTTGCGGCTGTTGGGTGGATAACAATTATTCATGAGACTGCGCCCGGTTTAATAAACACAATACTTTTCTAATAACCGAATTAGGCAGCCTCCGATTGTGTATTAACCTGGAATTCGGCTCATTTTTCCAATTTTTTTCTTCTTGCAGTGATTCTGAATGACGAGGTAGAAATCTAAAAATTGCTTTGACGATTCGATGTGGCGAAAAGCATATATTCGTTTGCGGCCGCGGTAAGCAACCGCTATGAAAGAGAAAGTTGGTTTAGAACCTCATATTATACTTTAGAGCAGTCCGTGAGCTCGAATTTGCTATGTCCTCCATAACCGAGCAATAAAATTACATGAGAGAGTAATGAGGGGCTGTGACCGCAGCTATTGAAGAATCTATGCAAAGGATAGACGAACACAAGGCGAAAAGTCTAGCAGGTAAAGGGAGCCCGCTCATCTTCGTGGGTTGGTAGCCTGTGTAATGTCTTTTGTAATGGCTGATGCGAAGAATAACTAGCAGCGGGAATTGAGCGTCTTGAGGTCAGGCTTGTAATGATGGAGAGATCGATGGCTTTGAGAACAGCTTGTAAGACTATCCAGTGCTACTCTTTCAGTGCTCCCAACCAGCCATGAGAAGCCTGAAGACAGTCATCTTTTGATTTCTACTGAGCTATAGGTGACCTTCCAGCAGTAAGAGCGTATTGGACAGCAAACGTTAAGCAGACGTGTGTGCAGAAATACTGAGCGTGATTGCTACAGTACATATACTACTACACCCCTTTTTTGTCTCGTGTTTTTTTTTTTTTTTTACAACAAGGTAACGAGGCGTATACTTAATTTCCTTAAGGAGTAATGCGTGAATTGACATCCTTACTAAGCTCTCGCCAATTCGGGTACGCTTACGGGCAATGCGAAGGAGATGAGTAAGATGATGGCGAATTTTAGTAGTGCTTGTGACATTCACCTCATCAGATAATTCGTGAATATGCTGCCACTTTAGGCGGCTGAGAGTCCTGGACGTATGCGGTAATCCGTCATCTTCACAGGGAATAAGTTCCGGTGTTATCATTGTTAGAGAGGCATTGCTATATAAAGGAGTTGAGACTTGTCGGCAGCTTTGGACAGACCTCCTCTGACACCGTCGGAAGCAAATGCGGAAAAGCTCCTCCACCACCCCAGAGTAGTGACAAGTTTTCGATGGTTTATGGCTGTCCATGTAGAAGGTAACTTTCAAGTTTACAGCACATGTAACAAGTGAAGGCGGGCTAGTTGGTGGTTGACAATGGAGTGCATATTGCAACCGCGCTAAAACGACGCAGGACAAGAAAGGAAAGCACAGGACAAGTCCGCGTCTTGTCCTGTGCTTTCCTTTCTTGTCCTGCGTCGTTTTAGCGCGGTTGCAATATGCACTCCAAAGTTTACAGCCGCGGCCGGGATCGAAAACACGTATTTGGGGTCAGCAGCCGCGCGCCAGAACCACTGAGCTACCACGGCGGCTAAAATCTTTTCCCTTCGTGCTCCTCATCGAATTCCTACAGTTGCTTCATTGACCTACGCCAAATCAGCGTCACGGTATAGTGAATCCATTCCTGTTACCGACCCTCTCACCTATATCGAAGCGGCAATATCCTGTTTCCAACTAGACAGCCCGCCCTACGAAATGAAATGGAATTCACGAACAGCACCGGTCCCTCCTCCCTGAGCGAGGTATCCCAGGATTGATGACCGTCCAAGGTCGTCGCCGCATGGTCGTCAGTCCTGACGCTTCGGCATTTTCTTGCCCGCATCTGCTGTTTTTTTTTCTCCTCCCAACTCGTCAGGCATTAATTCGACAGGCATTAATTAATCACTGTACTGAATAAAAGACACTGCTCAAACTTCACCCAGTTACACTTATTCTTTTTCTTGTTGTTGTTGTTGTTGTTGTTACCGCCTAATTCAGCCTTGCGCCCTTCTTTATTGACCAACGTTGTATTGTGATGTATCGTTTTTCATTTTATTGTATTGCATTATGTTTTGTTGTATTAACGTATTATTCTCAGTTGCATTTGCTTTGTCCCCCCCCCCCCCACTTATGTAATGCCTCAACAGAGGCCTTTCAGGGTAAAATAAATGATGAAATGATGAAATGATGATGTATCTGAATGCATAAGCAACCGCTCAGCGTCCGAACGCGACCCCTCGTCCCCTTTCCCCGCTGTCGCTCGCTGTCATGTATGTGCCGTCGATCTAACTCCGCTAACAAGGTTAAGTCACGCAGATCCAAAGGCAAGAACCGCGTGTTCTCCGTAAAACTCTAAGCCTCTTCTTTCCCTGCACATCCTCAAAAAAGTACCCTCTGTAGGCCTGCCACTGTTCGTGCTTATCGACAACGAAGCCACGGTTTTAGCGGTGCTAAAAAAACACTGTCGGTCGTGACGGAAACTGAGGAGCTTCTACGAACATCCTTATACCTTGTATATTATACGCATTGATGGTTTGTTCATCCTTAGGCTTTTGTGCGAACGGGTTTTGTACGAGGTGCCCTGTCTGTGTGTAAGCAATTCGCAGACCAAGGAAATCGTTCCATCAGGAAGCTGTCCTACACGGAATGGGGCGGGCAGCAATATGTCGGAGGTTCAAAGAGGCGATCACGTGGCGTCCGTGCTGTCCTGCACCTCTTGCACTTCAGTGGGCAGAGCCTTCGGGTTCTTCTCCGCAGGAAGTGCGGGGAACAACGTAAAAATAGTGGGATGTGGGTGCCCTCGAACCTTATAACTACAGACTTTGTCTCCCAGAAAGGCGTAAGATGGTCGATTGTCACGATTTTAGGCTTTATAACAGTTGGGCGTGGAGAGGCTTGTTTATACAAGATTGCTTTATTGGCTGCCATTTTGCTCTTTCCGCGCTCGCATCCCTATTTTGAGCCCTTCACATTGTTTTCTTGTTGCTCGTATGCCTCGAAGTCAGCGTCGCTTTTGTACTCTGAAAACAAATCAGACTTCGTTTTTATGACTGCATTATTGGACAATTGCATGCCGAAAAGATGGCAAAATTCATCTTTTCGGAAATGTCATAAACATCCTATATAAAAGGAATAAATGCTTGTTTTGGCACTCTGTTGGGACCTCGCCATATCGAGAAGTGGCGACTGGTCGGCAGGGGATGAAAGGCTAGCTCCCTGAGCATAGCTAGAAAGTTCATTAGACAGCTAGAATCAGCATCCACATCTTAGTAGGCATTTTTTAGAATTCTTTGGTGCTATACACTTTAACAACGTAACTTTTTAGTTCAGTGAACCATCAGGGTGTTTCATAGCGGTATTAAAACACCTGTGGTAATGTCTACGCTTCGCACCTCAGAGGTCATCTGTCAATATGCTCTCCGCCTTTATAAACTCCAGAAATTCTGTCGGCGAGTCCGGCGCAAGTATGAACGACAAAGGTTATTCCTTTCTTCTCAAGCTGGAATAATTTCTAGTTGCCCTAGAATTTGTAATCTTTCTTGATGCTTTCAAACCATTCTTCTGAAATGTGCAAATCTATATCTCTACAAATGATGAAACAAATTCTGGATAGGCATTTATACCATATGGATTTCAAACTTGGGCCCGGCTCGGTGAATGGCGCAGGTTACTATTCTTTTCACTTTTTAACTGCATTGGCTTTTTGTTCCCCACGAAATTTCCTACAGTGAATTGTCTTGGGAGGCGTCGAATGAGTGGAAACGAGGTAATGCAGTACCCTCACCCACAACAGTACTCTCATTCTCAGAAGTAGTGCTATGCTATAAGTGCAGAAATGCAGTCGCACCCTTAGCCTGCTCTTTCGAAGCTTGAACGAAGCGCCTTGTTTTCCTGTTCGCCGTAAAAGTTGCCGTCGGGTGGAAAGCGTTATCGTAAACGGCGGAAAACGGCTTAAATTGCCTCTCGGACACTCTATCAATGTCTCTGCAGTGGTTATAAGTAGTTATTTGCATCAACGCGACGGTAGCTCCTGTTACGGAGGCCCTTTTAGGAGCACCGCACAAGTTAAGGAAATGGGTGAGGAAAGTACGAATGAGGCAGAGATATAAGGAACAAATAAGCTATGCTTGCTCTTGATTTCACTTGATATTGACGACTTACAACCATCAAGATTGCTGGTTCTTATGTTTTTAAGGGTACAGAATTGGTTTGGTTTATCGTGGTTTAACGTCCCAAAGCAACTCAGGCTATGAGGGACGCCGTAGTGAAAAGCTCCGGAAATTTCGACCACCTGGGGTTCTTTAACGTGCACTGCCATCGCACAGTACCTTCAAGGGCGTGTGCAGCTGTTTATAGGCCACAACATCACAGTACAAAACAAAGGTGCAATGAACACGCAATGCATTTGTAAGAATAACATCATATTACGTTAGTGATCGTAAGCCCCGTACGAATCCTTGTTGAGGTTAGTTTGCTTTCTTGCTTCATCAGGGCTTCTCCCCTCTTCTGTATCAAAAATGTGAGCCTGTAAAACAAAGGCATCGAATGAATTTACTATAGTTCCTAACACGAAACAGGAGGTGGTGGTAGTATTTTTTTTTTTTTCCGGTACGAGAAAATTCTGACCCTCCCTTTACAGTTTACCTTTCTTTTCAACGTTAAGCAGATCTGTAGTCCGTTTCTCCTCCTCAGAAAAAAATGAGCAAAATAAGCATTCTGTGTTGCAAAGCGGCAGCCTTTCATAACTGCAGCCCATAGTAATACAGGCTGCTTAACAGAGTGGCCTAAATGATGCTACAAGGAGAACTTGGGACTAATACTGAAACTTTTCATTGGGTGAGTTGATGCATGTGGATCTTGTGAAAAGGTTCAGTGCAGACAGACCACGACAAAGGCGGCAGATATATTCAAGCGCTAAGTCGCAAAAATATTTGGCGGCTTGTCTGTGTATGTCGTCATTGTCGCGGTCCTTGTCTGTTGCGGTAAAGCTTTAATAACAATCTAATTGAAATCAAATCAAAGTCAGCGTGGCCAAGGCATCCAGTTCGAGAAGGCAATATAAGCGATGGTCCTTCCGGTAACGGAATGTATTCCCATAGACGGAAAATCCAGCACGAGACGCCGCATGGCCTGGTGGGCGTACGAGATCAGGAAATTTTCGATTACAGCGACGGAGCAGCTGGCACAGCATAATAATAATTTACGAGTACGGAAGACGTATTTGCTCTGCAATTGTTACAGTTGGGCTGTTTATGATGTTGAAGTCATAATAAAGGCTTGTGCGTGTGATAGCGTGCACGTGTGTATTATTCGGTACCAACCACGAAAATGCATACCTGCATTTCTTTTGCCCGGTAACTTGACGTCAAATTCTTTTTCGCCCTTTCTTCTATCAATGCTATAATTAACCATCCCTCCGGAAGGCATAGTTTAAAATCTAGAAAGTCTGGAGCGGAAAATAAGCTACGATGCCAAATAATATCGGCTACGCCGAGATTAGCACGCTCAATGGTTTTCGCCATCTTGATGTGCAAATCAAATTGTTTATTTGGCTAACCTGTGCACGCAAACAGAATACAGTTAAAACCTGTTTTAACGAAGTACTGAACAGGGTCTATTTATGCCGTTAAATTTAGAAATTCGTATAATCAAGAGGGACATTTTGGTTCTTCTAAATCCAAAATTGTAACGAAGCGACACCCAATAAGACACCGCGGCATCGTATTTGCCGCTACCCGCGCCTACGAGTCCAGAACAACACATCTAGTTGTTCTAGAGGGAACTGCGAATTTATTTTTACGTGAAGAAACCCTTGATCTGCTGCATGCGCTTCACCAGAAGTGGGTGTACACGCTTCTCGGAGCACACAGACGCTTTCATGGCATCCTCAGTTCCCTCGTGGGCCCCAGCAAACCACTGAGAGGTCGACGGCGACCATCACCTTGCTTGCTGTGAACATCGAAGCTTCGGCGTCTTCCGCATCGTCCACATGTTCCTACTGCTCTTGTGCACAGACGACAACCTGGACGACACATTCGTCATTTAAGGCCTCAGTTGAGTCCTCCTCTGTGTCGGCATCGGCGGCCACAAGCTACCGCATTACGTTATCTAGGTAACTTAATCTTCCCCAATATTCTTGCTCGCACGCTAAACGTCCGAAACACTCTGAGCAAAACAAATGTAAACCACCGCTTTCTTCACTCATTGCTTCAGGAAAAAACTTCGTTAGAGCGGGTTTGGTAGCAAAGTTAGTTTCGTTAGTTCTGGTTGATGAGAGCATTGATCCCTATGGGTACCTGCCGGGAAATTGAAGTTTAGTCGTTAAATCGGTAACTTTATAGAACCCGGTTTTGTTCGAGCTTTAACTGTACAACTAGAAGGCGACGATAAGAACAAGTGCGCTCGATTGTCGACGTGTCAAGAATGGCTGTCGCTCTTAGTTGCGCTAAATTTAAGAGAAAATGGAGCTAAGGTTTTCATAACAACTACAAAAAACACAAACACCGTTGAAGGAGCTGAATGAGGTTACAATAACTACATTACAAGAGCAGAATGGAAAATTGGTGTCCACACCTACACGCCATCTTCGGCCTGTGCTGTTTGTTCCGCCGTCGTGGATGTTTGTGTTAGACGTCAGTCTGTTGCTGGAAGAAAGATGCACAGAAAAAAATATTATTAGCATACATGTTGAAAACAACTTGTAAAGCTTAACAAAACCTAACAGGTGCTTCAGAAGGCGCAAACTTGTTCAGGACCGACAGTTTTGGGGAAGGGGCTACAGATAATAAGAAAATTCCTGGCAATATTTCGGGAAAAAGGGACCATTCCAGATTAGCCAGAGACCCGACGCAATTGTTTATGACGTGGAGGGGCGAGGTCGATACTGGACAGAAAATGCAGTGCTGAGGACTGCATGTCGATACACAGAATAATGCGTTTTAGAGTGAGATGTGGGTCACGAACTGCGTCGGTACGGAAGGAATATGTATAGTTGTGAGAGTGAACGCTTATGTCGTGTTTGTAATTGGAAGTGCCCCACGTTAGTGAATAAGACCGGGGATCCTATGCACCCGGTGCGAGAGCTGGCGGGCCAGTAGAGGCACCACCTCATTCCTGGATTCTCAGCCTTACCTGAAACTCACCAGAGTTTGACTGAGTGGGGATGAAATTTCTTGATAAGAACTTGTAGAACAACTTAGAGGTATACAGAATCACAGCAGATATAAAAGGGCGTAAAGCGTGCATCGAATCGGCCCGTAGAGCATGCACGGCGGGGCTGGGAGGTGCTTGGCAGAGGCACTGTATACCAGTGGTTATCCACAGGCTCTCGAGAATAGTAGTAGGAAGGAAATCGATACAAGGACTGAAAGTGAATGGGACAATAAGGCTCTAAAGCGTAATGGAGACACCAATAGGTGGGACCTTAGCTATTGCTGGTCTTTATTGTTTTACCACCCGAGCGACGTAGCTTCTGGGCGCTGTACTTAAGCTGCGACACTAAAATTTTCTTCATCGGAAACGTTAAACAGCATTGTGTCAAGGGTTGTCGTGGCCTCCCTGCCGTGAAAGGCCTCCAAAAGTATTCTGCGCTGTTTTATGCATTGCATGTTGAAGGTAAACACTACACACGACAAGATGGCTTCCCATGGATTGTGCCTTTTGTCAAAGTAACGCTTGGCGCAATTTTCTGCCGTTCTGGACAGAACCGACTGTGGGCGGGCTGTCGGAGAAGTTGCGCGAGCAGCAAGGTATTCTTCGATTTCTGAAGGCGCTCTCCGAACAGAGGACGCAGGGCATCACGTGAAAAGCTCCGCAGCCCAATTTCACTCTAGGGGGCAACGGCGATGCAGGTGGCCGGCTTCCTCGCAGTGGTAGCACTACGGCCACTGACGAGGAGTACGCCAGATGTCGGCCTTCCGAACCGGTGGTGGTACGGCGAGGTCCTGCTGAGATGGCCACTGGTTGGAAGGCGGCGGCAAAGCGGGCGACAGCTGGGGTTGGAATGGAAGATGCTGCGCAGGAGGCGCCACAGGCTGACAGAAAGCTGCTGCATAAGTGACGGGATGTGGCTGAAGTAGCAACTGAGGGGTGCCGACGTCATGAACAAACGCAAAATGAACGTTCCGACATAGAGTGGGACCGTGCGTTGGTCCAGGGACCCAAGGGGGGGTCTAAACACACTTGCCTTGATAAAGTTTCTCTCTCTCTCTTTCCCTCCGCTTTTCTAAACACCAGCAATCCTGTCGACTGAACGATAAAGGTTATTCCTCTTCTACTCAAGAAGGAATAGTTTCTAGTTGCCCTTGAATTTGTATTGTTTCTTGATACTTTAAAAAATTCCAGCTAAAATAGCAAACCTACATGCCTACAAATGATGAAATAAGTTCTGGAAATGCATTGTTGGTATTGCAAGGAGCCGAAGAATTGCTCAAAATCGAAGATGAGAAAAGTTGCTTTTAATGGTGAATTTTGTACGACGGTTTGGTTCGATTTCTGGGATTGCCAGATGTTTTTTATCTCGCCATTTTATCTCGTTTTATCTTCACCCAGGATGTTTAGGGAAAACTGTAGAACAGTGAGCTCATAACTTCATATTCACGCGGGAAATATTCGCCGCAGCGGGCGCCTTCTTGAAACCCATGATGTCATAGGGAGCTTATCTATGCTCCGCTGAACATGGATCATATTGTTAAGTGCAGGCCTTGTCCTTTCGTCCTTGTTATTCGAAACGCTTTCTAACAACTCGCTCCACTTGAACTGAAATACGCTTTCTTTGTTTGGCGCTGATATCGGCGGTATCTCCTCACTGTGACCTTTAAACAAAAAAAAATCAGTTTCAGTTTTTACAGTTTCCCCATTAAAAAAAAAAGAATATTTGCACAAAATCTATTGCAACAGAAATAAAATTACGCGTAAAAATAAACTGTCCCCACCGGCTACGAGTGATTGCTTGCGCTGTGGGTTTTTTCCACGTTCAATGGAGACATTGTCCTGGCGGGTGTCGCGCGAAGGAAGGACTATCCTTTCTTTCTCTGTGTTTCAATCAATGCCAGCATTTCTTGAACCCTGGCCGACAGCTGCGTTCCTCGAATTCTTTTTCCCTGTTTAGCCGTCTGTGTAACCGTTGATGCTGAATGTTTTATTTTAGAATTTTTCCGCATTCTTTTGAAATCGGGCTGGCTTCTTCCACTGGTGTGGCTGTTGCGAGGTGATTGAAGATGCGAAATATGTATTCTCCTATGCTTCGTGAACGAGGCATAAGTGCTGCGCACTCAACCGCCTTTACACGACGCCGCTGCCAGCGTTCAAAATCCACTAGTGGCGAACGCAGCAATATTCCGTCCTTATGGTCTCCGAGCCATTCTTTAACAGTTACTGCCAGCAGATGTGAGCCTATCAGAGTGCTTTTAGGAGAAAAATTACGAGATGAGAAATGGTTAAATGAAAGTGGTCAACCTTCCCTGCCCCTTTAATTAATTCTCTCCTAGTTGATGTGAGCAGTGCGCGCCAAAGAAGTCCACAGTTATGCATTGCGTTTACAGAATCATCGGCCGCTGCCAATAAATCAAATATGGGATTAATTAATCACAGCACTGCGGTAAACAATATAATGTGGAGCAAAATTTTACTACCATCATAAGCCTGGCTACGTCCACTGGAGGGCAAAGGCCTCCCGCATGTCTCTCCAATTAACCCTGTCCTTTGTCAGTAGCGACCACTGTGTCCCCGCAAACTTCTTAACCTTATCCGCCCAACTAACCTTCTGCTGCCCCCTGCTACGCTTGCCTCCTCTTGGAATCCACTCCGTTACCCTTAGGGACCAGCGGTTATCTTGCCTTCACATTACGTGTCCTGCCCCAGCCCATTTCTTGCGCTTCATTTCGACTAGGATGTTATTAATCCACGTTTGTTCTCTCACCCACTCCGCGTGCTTCCGATCTCTTAATGTTACACCTATCATTTTTCTTTCCATAGCACGCTGCGTTGTCCTTAACTTATAAGCTGAACCCTCTTCGTTAGCCTAAACGTTCCTGCCTCATAGTTGGGTACCGCTAATATACAGCTGATGTATACATTTCACCTGAGGACTGCTAAAAAACTGCCATTCATGATCTGAGAGAACCTGTCTTATGCGCTCCATTCAATCTTATTTTTCTAGTTATTTTGCTCTCATGATCCAAATCAGGGGTCATTCCCTGCTGTAAGTGGACATATACCCTTACTACTTCCTGCGCCTAGCTAACAATTTCGAACTGCTGTTCGCTTGCTAGGCTGTTGAACGTTACTTTCGTTTTCTACATGTTAATCTTGAGACCCACCGTTCTAGTCTGCCTGTCTAAATCATTCATCATGCTTTGCAGTCCATGTCCTGAGTGACTTAGCAAGGCAATGTCCTCAGTGAATCGCAGATTACTTAGGTATTCATTATTAACTCTTATCCCCAACTGTTCCCATTTCATGCCTCGGAATGCCTCTTGTACACAGGCGGAGAACAGCATTGGCGAGAATATCTCTCCTCGCCTCACACCCTCCCTTACAGCAATTTTATTGCTGGCATTCTGGAGGACTTTGGTAGCTGTGCTGTCATTATCGATATCTTCAAATATTTCCACATAGCACTCTTCTACACTCTGATTTCACAATGCTGCATGACAGCTGAGGTTTCCAGTGAATCAAATGATTTCTCGTAATCAATGAAGGCTATATATAGGGGTTGTTTATATCCAGGACATTTGTCTATAATCTTAATGATAGTGCAATTATGGTCTACTGTCGAGTATCTTTATAAAAGCCTGCCTGATCATTTGGTTGTTTGAAGTCTAAGGTTGTCCTGACTCTATTAGCGAGGAGATCCGCTAGGTGGCGCCGCCCTGGTTAGCTGGCTGACTATCGTGCTCAGTTTTTCACCTGCCCCTGGCCTGGTCCAGGGCCTTGCCCGCCCCTGGATTTACACTCCATCGCGTCAGGAAGACATCCGCACCACGTGGACACCATTCGCATCACGGCCCGCTGTCGAGCTGGCGCTCCAAGCGCCTCCAAAAATCTGCTGCGGCGCGGCGCCTCACTAACCCTAACGCGCCCCGCCTGCACCTCTGGCATGCAGCGTCTCAACAAGGCCCTGAAGCCGAGACCCACCCATACCTCGCCGGTGTCAACTTCTTCCGACGCGGCCACCGCGGGGCCTACTCCAACCACGCTTACAGCCATGTCTCAACCGGCTGCGTTCAACACCGGCCACACCACCGCGCCCATTCCCGTCGCGTTCACCGACGCTGGGAGCTCCGAATCGACAGCCGCAACGCAGCCGGCAGCGTTCGTCACCGCCGCGGCGTCCACTGCTGGCCAACTCCACGCATTAAAGGCCCCCTGCCCACCCGCGGCCAGCAGACACTCTCTACCTCACTTTGAGCGAGCCTCCTCTCCTTCCATTCCCTCCTCGAAATTTTTCTCTCCCGCTCCTCGTCGAGTAGGCTCGGCAAGGCAAAATCACCCCTTCCTTCTCCGGTGTAAGCCGGAGGCGTGGTGTCTGTGGAGTGCGTCACAGGGCGACGTCATGGCCCCGCCTTCAATAGAATTCTTTTCTTGGTTTTTGCATTTTCTCCGCACACTGAACGATCGAGAGGCGCGATCGGCTCGACCACCTAGACTTGTTAGCGAGCGCATCCTTTCATACATCTGTTTGTCATTCCCAGTTAACGAGCCACCTTTTCATTTTCTTTTAGGCCTCCCCACCGTTTCACGAGCGGAGGGGCGGAAGTCGGTTGTGTTCGAAACACACGGCGAAGCGCGGACCCGGCAACCGCCCGTTTGCTTTTCTCCATGCGTGTTTGTGTTCTGTGTGTTTGTGTCTTTTCTCCGCTCCAAAGCATATGTCATTCATTGGAGTCAAGGCGTACGCAAGATGCACGAAAGATAAGCGGTATGTGTGCGGAGCGGTAAAGTGGGCGAGCGAGGGAAAGGCTCGGCTGCACTACTAATTAAAACCTTGTTTTGGGGGGCTCGATAGAAGAAAAGAAACTGAGAAGGGAGCGCGCACGCAGAGCGTCTCGTGACGGGATCACGGCGGGGGGGGGGGGGGGGTGGGGGGGGCCGAGCCAACTCCCTCAGTTTTACTGTTTTTTTACTTTTTATGGCTAGGGTTCAAGGCTGTCGCCGCACGCTCCCTCCGCAGTTTTTTTTTTTTGTTCCTTCATGCGGGTTTGTAGGCATGAGCCAGAACAGAAGGCGCTGCGGAAAGCGTTGTGCAGACGACGCGACGCCAAGGCTACGCCCAACCTTCTCCCGTCAGTCAGAACGATGCACCAATGGAGTGCCTTTAGCGAAAGTAGCCCCCCTTGACGTCAGCGGGGTGCAGAGTAGTGGGCCGGGCCCGTGTTTGAAGGAAGGAAAGAACGAACGGGCTTTGATTTGAATTTTCGCAGCTTTTCGGGGCGCGCATGGCTCTAGTATTTTGCAGAGGTTATCTTCGATGCCTCATCTATGCAGTGGGCTTGTTTTTCAAAAATGTCCGGACCCTGGTCAGTGGCCCTTTAAGGGAAGCCAAGAGCTTAGTACCCACAGACGCATCTCAGTCGACTGCGTTCGTCGCCGCCGCCAGTGCCGCCGCACCTACTCGGACCACACTTCCCGCTGACAGCAAGTCCAGCACCTTGGTACCTGCGTCGCAGATTGCGGCTCAGGCTGACGACACAGCAGACATGGACCTTACGGCGTCCCCGGTCGACGGCCATCTCATTCCGGCCCCTGAGGTCGGCTGGACCACCATCGGTGCCTGCCGTAAGCCTGCGTCCGCCACCCGTCCCCGCACCGAGCTCATCACAGTTGCCATCCAGCTTCCCCCTGGCACCCTCAACCCCAAGATACCGCTCTACGACGTCCTCGCCGCAGTCGTCTCCGCTGCACAACTGTCCTCCGAGAGCAGTGCGGAGATTACCCTTCAGGCCAAGCCAGCCCAAAGCCTCGTCTTTTTAAAAACTCATTCCCCTCTCACCGCCCACCTCCTGCTTTCTATCACGCATCTTCAGCTTCACGGTAAGCCTATCACCATTAAAACATATGCCCCTAATCCTCCCATCTCATGCCTCGGCGTCATCCATAACGTCGGTGGCCACTTCACCCCTGATGACCTCATGCATGATATCGAATCATTCAAAACCGATATTCTTGCTGCTCGTATGATGGGCACCACTCAATCGGTGCTCATAACTTTCGCTGGAACCGTAATCCCCCACTTTGTGTATTTCAAACGCGTTGCCTTCCGGTGCCGTCCCCATAAGCCTAAGCCTCCCACCTGCACCCGTTGTCTCGCTCTTGGACACCGCGCCCACCAGTGTCCACAGCACAGCGTTCCGGCAAAGTCCCGTCGCTGTGCTGCTCCTCTACCCGCCAACCCTTCCGCTCATGTATGTGCCCAGCCCTGGTGCGTTCATTGCCAGGTAAACACCCACCCCTCCCTCGACCCCACTTGCCCCTTTCTCCTCGGTAAACAACGCGAGTGTGCCAAAGCTGCGTACCTACGACGTCTAGCTTTGCGCCGGGCCACGCAACCCACCCCCTCCTCCTCCTCCGCTAATCATGAACCTTCGTCAGCTCCGGTCACGTCACCACCAGGCTCCTACGCCGCCAAAGTTAAAGGCTCCTTGGTTCCAGCGTCCCTTTCCAGCGTCTCTTCCACTGCACCACCCTCTCCATCCCTGAATGACGAGAGCCGCTCCTTCGACCTCCGGCTCGCTATGCTGGAACGCCAGCAGCGAGAGCAACAGCGCATTTCCCACGACCTACAACAACAGATCCACGCCTTGACCCAAACCCTCCAGACAACCACCTCCTCTCTTACCTCCCAGCTTACCAAGCTAAATGAGCACCTTGCCAAACTCACCACTCCCTCCTCCACCGCCCAGGTCGCCCCTTTGGCTGATCTTCTCGAAACCACCACACAGGCACACCACACTCGCTTGGTTCAGCTAGAGACATCGATTCTGCAGATTCTTACCACCCTCCAAGCACAATGCAAACAATTAGAATCCTTCACTTCTACGCTCCAATCCCTGCATGAGTCACTGCCCCCGGCCAAAAAGAAGGAACGCGTACCCTCACGAAGTTCTACCTCTACACTATCATAATGGCTTTTGGCGAGGACCTCGAGATTGTGCAGTGGAACTGCCGAAATCTGTGACATAATAAGACCTCCCTCCACCAGTATCTACTCGCCCGCCCCTCCCTGCCCCATTTTCCCCTTCTCCAGGAGACCCGGACGGCCCGCACTGTCCCAGGCTACCGCGCCTACCATGCAACTACGGCCACACCACTTGCGTCTATTTATGTACGTAGCGACGTGCTCGTGGAGCCACTTGATATCCCCTCCGTCCTTCTTAAATATTTAGTTGGTTTGGTCTATTACCACCCTTCTTCCCGCGTCTCACTCGCCCTTTTGTCTTTCTACAACCCCCCTGTTACCTCCTCTTTATTTTCCGCCCTGGGCAAGTTCAATTTCAATTTCAATTTCAATTTATTTTCCAGAAGGTTCTGGTCGGCTGACTGGGCTAAAAGCTGTGCGTAAACAGCTTGACGAGGCCCCAGCCAGCCGTTACAAGGCATAACAGCACACATTAAAAGAATATTCATATACATAGAGAAGCAAATAGTTGTTACAACAAGGAAACAAAAGAGTATCATGGATTCAAATAAAGGCAGTGAACATATAGTTATATTAAGAGGACACGAAAATATAAATTTGGCAAATAACACTAACTGCAAGGAAATATGCATACAATCAACTTCAATAAATGACAGCAAATCTTACACACTTTATTAACGCTTTAAACGAGAAATTTGTTAAACAAACTGAGGAAAATTGGAGAGAAATTTTCAGCTAAGAGAAAGAACATCAGGTTACATCATTACAAAATAATGACGTAGTGCAGCTTTGGTAGTTTTATTCGTGTCTTTGTATTTGTTGAGAATTGTGGGAAAATTGTATTCTAGTGTCTGTAGCCTGTAGTCTGTTCGAAAAAAGGGTACTAGCCATTTGTCTGTGTTGCGTGTGTTTACTGGATGGCTATTTTCTTTTAGCAGTGTGGTACTTTCTACCATTGATCTGAAGCTGGAAGGGAAATAGTATGACAACATAATTCGCAATTCGTACATATTTTGAATCCTTACAACATTATGCGCCTGGAGAGCTTGTCGAGTATGACCTAAGTAATCAAGATTCGCAGTATGACGAATGGCTTTCTTTTGGAGCAGTGAAATTTTTTCTATGTTTGTTTTAGTAGTTGTGAGCCAAACTAAGGAACAGTAATTGATGCGTGAGGCAAATAGCGCATTATATATCTGAAGTTTTATTTTACAAGGAAGAAAAGTGCGGCAGCGGCAGATTGCGCCTGTCACTGACGAGAGACTATTAGTTAACTTTTGAACGTGTGAATCCCAAGTAAGGTTAGAAGAAAATGTTACCTCAAGTATGGTGTGTTCATGAACGATTTCAATTTTCTCACCAGCACAGGTAATAACACCTTCAAACCTGATAGCCTTGTTTTTTGGTCGAAATACCATCACTTTTGATTTTGTAGGATTGATTTTGAGTATATTAGCACCACACCACTTCTGAAGGGTATCAAGCAATTGGTTACATTTGATCATTAGTTTAGTTACATCTACACCAGAGAATAGTACTGTGCAATCATCAGCATATATAATGAATTTTAAGGTCTTATCAATGTTTACGATACTGTTGATATACACATTGAATAATAAAGGGCCCAGCACGCTACCCTGCGGTACACCTCTGATGATTGGTAAAAAGGACGATTGATGGTTGGCAAGATATACGCATTGCTGCCTGTTTGCTAAGTAGGACTGTAATAAGGATAGAGGCTTACCCCTGATACCGTAAGCTGAAAGCTTATGAGTTAGAATATCATGGTCCAGAGAATCGAAAGCTTTACTGAAGTCGATGAAAAGGCTGACAGTTATTAGTTTCTTTTCAAAATTTTTCACTATGTATTCCTTAAGTTCTAATAATGCTAATTCAGTAGAGCGTCCTTTTCTGAAGCCAAACTGTGCATTAGAAATTAGGTGGAACTTTTCAAAGAATTTGTTAAAGCGGTCATATAATATCTTTTCAAACCCTTTTCCAAATGTAGGTATTATAGATATTGGGCGGTAATTTTTTGGCACGTTTTTATCCCCTCCTTTGTATACAACAGACACCCGGGACTTTTTCATCGCATTTGGAAATTCCCCGGATTCAAGAGAAAGATTGAATATATACGTTAGTACTGGTGTTAGGTATTCTATAACATACTTGATAGGCTTAATTTGGAGGTTATCAATATCAAGGGCTTTGCTGTTTTTTAGTGACATAAATGTTCTATAAACTTCTGCTTCATCTGTTGGTGTAAGAAATATACTTTCGGCGCATGAACAACTTAAATCTTCGTTTATTTGGGAATTTTTGTGTTGTAGTGCAGTTCCAATGAAGTGCTTATTGAAAAAGTCTGCAAGACCTCGACCGGTAATTATCTGGTCTTCGTGAGTTATTTTATCAGGTAATAAATCCTTCCTGTCTCTACCCAGAACATTATTGATTACTTTCCAGGCTGCGGCCGGCTGTTGTTTACCAATACTTGCAAAGAGATTTTCAAAGTAAGCAACTTTTGCCCGCCGAAGCTCAGAATTCAGCTTGTTTCTGACCACTTTGAAATTTTTGAAAGCATCAGGATTTCGCGTTGTTAGAAAAGTGTGAAAAAGTGTATTTTTTCTCTTTATAGTCTTTAAGTGGTCGGTCGTTACCCACGGCTTTGTTATCTTCTTTGATGGAGTAAAAGTTTTGATAGGAAAGTGTTTGGAATAGATTGTGGAAAATATCTCGAGAAATTGTACATATGCATCGTTTACATTTAACTTGTCATACACAGAAGACCAGTCTTGGAAGCTAATGTCTATTTCGAAAGCCTCTAAAGCACACTGAGGCATATATTGTACGGTTATTTGGTCAGAACGTTTTTTAGGTTTTGGTAATGAGTCATAGAACATAAAGATGGGACAGTGATCACTAACATCCGATGCTATAGTACCAGCACTAAAAACAGAAGTTTCTGAGTTTGTTATAAACAAATCTAAAGCAGAGGAAGTAGACACAGTAACACGAGTCGGTGTATTGATAACACTTATGAATCCCAACGACTGAAGTTGAATAGTGAAATCAATGACAGTTGAAGTATTATCGAGGGTATTTATATTGAAGTCACCTCCGCATGTTAGCTGAAAATTATTGCTTCGAACGTATTCTAGGAGGAGGTCAAAATATTTCATAAAAGATTTCATGTTTCCCTTCGGTGGACGATACATGACCGTGATAACCTCTAGCCCAGCCTTCACAGTCAAACATTCATAATCATTGGTAATTTCACAAAATTCAGGCAGTAATTCACAATCTTTACATCTTTGGACATGGAGCGCAACACCACCACCTCGTCTATCTTTGCGATTGTTAAAGAATCTGTCATACCCATTAAGATGGAACATGTCACAGCCATCATAGTACCAGGTCTCAGAGATCATTATGGTGGTATATTTAAAAGGAAATTGACTTAACAAATGTGTGATGTCATCTTGTTTCCCATGTACAGAACGAGCATTGATGTGCAAGACGGTTTGAAGAGAGGGTGGTTGAGGACGTATGCACCCAGGTAGGACGAAGCTGTGACAATCCATCTTGACCGATTTAACAAGCAACAATAACGCACTAAAGCGTTAAAGCTGTCTAGGACTCACTCGATTTTCACAAGGTCAGCCTCACAAGTGATCTGAACAACATCAGAAGATTCTGTTTGCTTAGCAAAAATTTTTCCATTCAGAGTCCACACCGACTTCCATTTGTGCTCATACTTCCGCTTTACAGTCATACCGAGGAGTCTCTTTAGGGCCGGGCAGAGGTGCTCATTTATATATACTGGGGCGGCATTACTGATCCCAATATCCTCATTGGTCAGTCGGGCCTTTTTTCCTTTCCTAAGTATGCTGTCGCGTTTTGAACGAGATTTGAATTGGACAATGATGTTTGATTTGTCAGCATCTCTTGTTGGAACTCGATGGCAGGATTCAATGTCATCCTCACTGATTGGCTCTTTAATTGCTTCTCCAACCCCTTGAACAATCTGCAGGACATTCTCATCTTCCTGCTTTACTACACCTTGGATTTCAATATTCATGTTTCGAGAATGCTGCTCCATGTGAACAATATGTCTCACAGCTTCATCATGTTTTTTTTCTAATGATATGCACTTCTCCTTAAGTGCTTCATTCTCTTTTTCGAGTTTAGCGTTCCTTGAGATTTCAGCCTCAAGTTTTTGTTTCAGCTCTTCCATAGAGTCATGAGCAAACTCAAGGCTCGTTGTCATGTTACGTTGTTCAGCCTTTAGTTCTCTAATTTCGTTTCGAAGATCCCTTTCAATGCACTCTCGCGAAGTTTTTATTTCCTGTTTGAAGTCTTCTTTAATTTTCACAAACTCAGCCTTCAGCTCCTCTTTAAGCTTAGCAACTTCTTTCGCCATGTCACGTTCAAGGCCTATTGCACAAAAAACGCCAAGAAGCTCACAATTTGGCAGCAGCGACGATATGGAAAAGACCAACAGATTTCAGACAGCTTTGGCACTAACCTGCAGCAAAGACGCAGAGACACGATAAGTTGCTGCACTCAGTCGGTCGTCGCTGCTGCCAAGTGGGGACCGTGGCGGCGGATGGGTCCTTTTGTAACCCAATGCGTGTGACGTCAGGCGTCAGGTGGATGCTGCAGATAGCGAAAACCGCTGACGGGGAACGCCCCTTGTAGCCGGTCCAAGTCGGTGGTCAGCCAAGCACGTGTACTCAGCTGGGCTGCTGGGCTAGTCTTGAGCGGACAGTGCAGACGGCGCAAAGCAATCTGCAGCAAAGACGCAGAGACACGATAAGTTGCTGCACTCAGTCGGTCGTCGCTGCTGCCAAGTGGGGACCGTGGCGGCGGATGGGTCCTTTTGTAACCCAATGCGTGTGACGTCAGGCGTCAGGTGGATGCTGCAGATAGCGAAAACCGCTGACGGGAAACGCCCCTTGTAGCCGGTCCAAGTCGGTGGTCAGCCAAGCACGTGTACTAAGCTGGGCTGCTGGGCTAGTCTTGAGCGGACAGTGCAGACGGCGCAAAGCAATCTGCAGCAAAGACGCAGAGACACGATAAGTTGCTGCACTCAGTCGGTCGTCGCTGCTGCCAAGTGGGGACCGTGGCGGCGGATGGGTCCTTTTGTAACCCAATGCGTGTGACGTCAGGCGTCAGGTGGATGCTGCAGATAGCGAAAACCGCTGACGGGAAACGCCCCTTGTAGCCGGTCCAAGTCGGTGGTCAGCCAAGCACGTGTACTCAGCTGGGCTGCTGGGCTAGTCTTGAGCGGACAGTGCAGACGGCGCAAAGCAATCTGCAGCAAAGACGCAGAGACACGATAAGTTGCTGCACTCAGTCGGTCGTCGCTGCTGCCAAGTTCCTTCACTCTCTTCCTTCTAACTCCCATCTCCTCTTTGGTGGTGACTTTAATGCCCCTCACACACTCTGGAGCTACCCTCAAGCCCTCAAACCCGGCCGCCTCCTCCACTGTCTGGCCCAGGAACGCCACCTCACCCTTCTCAATACTCCTGGCTCCCCTACTCGAGCGGGCACTGCCTCACAGCGCCCCACGACACCCGATCTCACTTTCTCTCGGGGTTCACTTTCATTTCACTGGCAAGTGACAGCCGAAACTCTTCTCAGTGACCACTATCTTGTCCACATTTCCACCTCTCTTTCCCACATCCCTCGATGTCATCCGGTCACTCATACTGACTGGCACGCCTTCCGCGCTAATCTCGCCTCTGACTCCTTTCAATCCTACGACGACTGGACGTCGCGCATCACTGCAGCGCTGACGTCCAGTAGCCGTCGTGTTCGCTCTTGTCACCCAGTCCCAGACCCAGATCCTCACCTACTTCGTTTATGGCATCGCCGTAAACGTCTTCAACGCTCCTTCCGCTGCCAACCCCACAATGCCCAACTTTCTTTCCGGATCACTGCTCTGCGGGCCGAGATCGTCGCCCACTGCGCCTCACTCGAGCACTCTCGTTGGAGTGCTCTTTGTGACCGTCTTGACTCTGCATTGCACTCGCGATCCACATGGTCTCTCTTCAAATCCCTCCTTGGCACTAAGCCTGCCCTTGCTCCCACTCTAGCTAAAGCCCTCACTCAAGGAACTCCCTCCGATGTTTTTGATCAGCTCGCCTCTCTCTATCTCCCGCCCCCTCTGGCACCCTCCTACCCGGTGTACTGCGGTGGACCTAACCCCGATCTGGACCAATCCTTCACTCTCCGGGAGCTCGAATCGGCTCTGGCTGCTAATGCTACACGCTCGGCTCCCGGTGAGGATGCCATTACATACACCACACTTCGCAACCTTCCTGACTGCGCCAAAGAATTCCTCCTTAAAACCTACAATGATGCATGGGACAGCGGCTGCCTGCCCAGCTCCTGGACCTCCTCCCTCATTTCTATGATTCCAAAGTCGGGCAAGCCTCCCTCTCTCTCTAACCTCCGCCCAATCTCCCTGACATCATGTGTTGGTAAGACCCTTGAGCGAATGGCCCTTACTCGCCTCTCTAATTTTCTCGAGACGAGGGAGTTCTTCCCTCATTCTCTCATCGGCTTCCGACGCCACGTCTGTGCACAGGACATGTTTCTGGTTTTCCAGCACACGTTTCTGTCACCTACCCCCACTCAAATTCACGCACTTGTAACCGTCGATGTTCGCAAGGCCTTCGACGGTGTTTGCCACGACCACATCCTTTCCCAACTCGCCTCCCTAGACTGTGGCTCCCGCATGTACTGTTATATCCGCTCATTCCTCTCTAAACGTGTCGCGCGCTTTCGAGTCGACACCTATCTGTCCGACCCCCACAACCTCACCCGAGGCACTCCTCAAGGTGCTGTTCTCTCTCCTACCCTTTTCAATCTTGCTATGGCCCCTCTCGCCTCCCAGCTAGCTGAAATTCCCGACCTGCATCATATATTTTACGCCGATGACATCACTCTCTGGTGTTCGTCTGGCTCTCCCGGTCACGTACAGGACACCCTGCAACGTGGCCTAGATCTCATCGACTCCTTTCTCACCACTGCTGGCCTCTCTCCTGCTCCTGAAAAATCCGAGCTCCTTCTCCTCAACCATTCCTCATACCAGCGCTCACACAACCAATTCGTCTCTCTCCACCTTTCTGGCTCTCCCATTCCTGTCGTCACGCAGTGCAAAGTTCTTGGCTTTCCTTTGCATGCAGCCAAGAACGTGCAAGCCCTCCACCGTGCTGTCACCACCTGCCACTCCGTAACTCACCTCCTGCGGCGCGTGGTCACTCGGCGCTCAGGTCTCCACGAGGCTCATGCGTGCCGAGTTGCCCACGCGCTGGCCCTCAACAAGGTCTTGTACTTTGCACCCTACGTTTCCTTCAATCAGACTCAACTTAACGCTCTTGAGACTGCCCTTGTGGGCCTCTACAAGGCAGCTCTCAACCTCCCTATCACTACCTCTACTGCAAAGATCTTTGCAACAGGCCTCTTTCATCCTCTCCGTTCTCTGCTCTCTCTCCATCATGACTCGCAGATTGCCCGGCTTTCCCTTACCCGTCAGGGTCAGTGGTTACTGACTCAAGCGGGTATCTCGCCCATTCCCTGCGCCCCGTTTACCTCTCCTATTCCCACCCCGGCTCCCAATCTTCGGATCCTCCCCCTTCCGTCCAACATGTCCCCCGTTCTGCACGCCGGCCGTCGTCATGCGGCCGCACAGCACCATTCCCCTCTCTTTGATACCCAGGGCGTAGCTTACACGGATGCCTTCTTCGTGGCTCCTCGAGGTTCCTGCGGCTACGCCCTGTACCATCCCCACCTTCCCGCTCCTGAAACTCACACCAGCGGGCCGTTTCTACGTGCCTTCGGATGCATTGTCCCTCGAAGTCCTCGCCATTGCGCATGCCCTCCAGTCATTTGCCCTCCTTCCCTCTCTTCAAGAGTACACAGTCTATTCAGACTCACAAGCCGCTATACACCACATACAGAAACGCACCCTAACCCCTTCTCTTCAACAGGAGGTCGAACGAGCGGTCTCCGCATTGCAGCCTTCCATCGTTTTCCTCCGCTAGGTCCCTGGGCATTCAGGGATTGACGGCAATGAGCTGGCTCATCAGCTCGCCCGTGACACACTTTTCCGGGCACCGTTGATCCCCTGGCCCAAGCCCTCGGAGGACGGTGGGAGCCTCACCCTTCGCCGCACCATAAAAAAGGTCTACCTCGAGCTCCGCCTCGACAAACGCCTTTACCCTCCCACTCATCCATCACTCACAGTGCCGGAGGCTCGCCTTCTTCGGCACGTTCAAATGAATGCAATCATCACCCCGTCTCGCCTCTTTCTCTATCGCTATCAATCGGACCCTTCCTGTGGCAACATGGCAACATGGAAATGGAACACGATTTGACAGTGAGGCTAAAAAGTGCACAAGTTAGTTCACACTAAGCAGCAATAAAACATTTTTCGCAAGAATACAGAGAACTGAGACACTAGGCGAGGATTGCGGTTATTTTATCACGAAATGTAGCAGGATTTCTGGTATTAGTAGCATCGTCAGGAAGGCTGTTCCAATAGTTTATGGCACGTGGGAGAGCAGACATGTTGAATGCTTTTGTATGACCAAAAATACGCGTAAAGCTGCTATGATTATGGAGGCGATGAGATGTGCGACATGGCCGTGACAAAAGTTATGTGTGACTGTGAAGACTGAAAATCATTTTATGAAATAAGCAAAGAAGAGCTACGGTACGACGTGATTCTAAAGACTCAAGTGATAGCGATAACTTGATGTTAGTGACGCTGGAATGGCGGTTATAATCGCGAGCGATGAAGCGTGCAGCACGGTTCTGTATAGATTCGAGATTACGTGTTAGATACGCTTGGTGAGGTGACCAGATGGGTGATGCAAAGTCTAGTTGTGGGCGGACAAACGTCTGGTAGGCTAGTTTTCGAGTGTCAGATGGTGCACCATGAAGATTACGCTTTAAGTATCCAAGGGTTCTTGAAGCCTTAGCTGTAATTTTATTAATGTGTGTCGACCAGGAAAGGTTTTGATTTAGGTGAATGCCGAGATATTTATATGAGGACGCTGTTGTCACATGATTACTGCTGAGCGAGTAGGTGAAAGAAGAGTTTGAAAGTTTACGGCTGAAAGTCATTAATATACACTTATCAGTGTTGACCGGCATTAGCCACATGGAACACCAGTTTGTTATATGGTCTAGATCTTTCTGTAAAGCGATATGATCGGATGGATTAGAAATTCTGCGGTAAATAATACAGTCGTCAGCAAACAAACGGATGTTAGAGGTAATGTCGGTTGGCAGATCGTTAATATATATTAAAAATAATAACGGGCCCAGGACACTGCCCTGGGGAACACCGGACGATACTTCAGAGAGAGAGGATGAACAATTATTTATACTGGTAAATTGTTTGCGCACAGATGCACAGATGTGTGTAGAACTCTTCGGCTATCTTCACTGCCATATCTATATTGCTAATGATAATGCCTTCTTTGTGTCTTAACGCATACATCTGGTTTTTAACTATGCCTAATTTCCTGTTCACCATTTTTAGACTACCTTTATTCCTTAGAGCATGCTCGATTCTCTCCATATTAAACTTCCTCATGTCGGCTACCTTGCACTTATTATTAACATTGATAGCTCTGATAGTTTCATTCTGCTTGCAGAGTTAGAAGTCCTCATGCTTTGGCGTTTCTTAATCAGATCTTTCGCCTCCAGAGATAGCTAGCCGGTATCCTGTGAAACCATTCTACTGCCTACTTCTACGGTGCGCTCCGAAGTTTCTGGATTTATTAACTGATTACTAAAAAAATATGTGTAACGGGCACGGTTTTTCTCTTTTATAACTAGTTTTCCTTTTTCGTATATTATAGAAAAGTTATTCACAAGTTTAGTGAAAATATATATAGAAAATTGCTCATTTTGCGCAAAATGGTTGCTCCGTCCTATACAGCTAACGACTGCAGAAAAAAAATAAACGACTGTCGCTCCTGTGGCTCCCAATCTCGCTTGGCTGCAGAAGAAAGGCATAGTTTGAATTATTGACCGATCCATCTGTGTTTTTTGTATATTGTTAGTTTATCTATACACAAATCGCGCGAAAAGGCGTTGCACAGCTGTAAGATGAAATGGTTTTGTTATATCTTTTCTGCAGACAGTACAATGAAATTGAAGAGCAACGCATGAACTTCCAACAAGTGAAAAAAGATATTCGCTTCGTGTCAAATGGAAGAGCAACGCATGAAGTTCCAACAAGCGAAAAAAAATATTCGCTTTGTGTCATAAGGGCAAATGTGAGTCTCCCGTTAGCAGTACAGACCATATGTGAAGGTATATCAATTCGGCCGCGACAGATGATTTTCTTGGCTGTTCTCTAAGTTCTCAAAAACAGTTTCCTTTTGTCATGCTGCGCGGTGAGCGCTAACAGCGGACCGCTCTATTCAAATCGCTCCGGGCAGTCAACCTTTACCGCATAAACCTCGGTGCTGACGACATTTATTTCAAGCTCTCAGGCGACCGCTGGTTGCAAATCACTTATTGTTTCTACGTACAGAGATGTAAAGTTTGAGCAATGAATTCTTTCGCAAGCATTCTCATAAAGACCAAAAAAAAGTTTGGAATGTGTTTTTCAGAGTTGATTACAACCAAGCTAAACTTTCTTCTGCTCAAATATTTAAGCAGCTCAACACAATCCAATGCAGGCATCTTTGGTAACCATAATTGCTCCTTGCGTGCAAGGTGCATGTGGGTATATTCACAGGGATTGAAGGTGCTGGATTTCTGTTGCAACTTCCCCACTTGACTGTGAGTACTTTAGTTCTGTATTAAAGAAATAATAGGCTCCTTTCACATTGTTTCAGGCCAGTATAGTGAAATTGTTAACAGTAATTAATAATTCGATTATAATTCGAAAGTGGGTTTAAGCCCTCTCGCCTTCATTAATGATGATACACGTGAAGGAAACTAATTCATGGCACCTATAAAAATGCATACTCGCTTCAATCAAAAATTTTCTCTTTTTGGAAAAATTCATTGTTGGGAATTTCTTCCTCTGCCATTTTGAACCCTTGTCAAAAGAGCTCATTTCTGTTCTCAGTTACGGGTTTTTCCAAGCCCACTGGAGACGTTCTTCTGGCGTGTCTTCTGCAAAAAGACGAAGTTGAGTTGAGTTCAGCTGAGTTTAATGGTGCATAAGCAACTAAGGCTATCATGCGCCAAGCTCAGGGTATAAAAATTGTTTTATATAGATGTTATACAAAAGTCTAAATGAACGGCACTGTAACGGGCCTAAAAACTTAATTCTTGCTACCTAGTAAAAATATAAGACAAAATTACAGAAGTGACTTATGGTAAAAGCTTTAAAGAGGGTCGGCCACCTCAGCAGCCATCCTTGGCTGTGCAAGGATCTCGAGGTCCACAACCGATGGAATAGTGACGTCAGCCGTCTTCTCACGACGAGGGGGTGGCTAAGGTGTGGTTCGAAAAAATTCGCAAGTTGTAAAAACAAACTGACCATTATTTATTACATTTACAATTTGTTTAAAACGCCTACACTATTTAAAAACTTAAAAAACCTGTGAATTGTCAACAAGTGCATGTTCGCCTAAAAGCAATGTTGGATGGAATGATGTGTGTTCATTATAAAAAACTGTAAAATGCTCCTTCCTCAGTTTTTCTAGTTTTCTGCACGATAATAAAATATGGTTTACTGTTAGCTCGTCTTGGCATAATTCACATTGTGGCTTGTCTTCTTTTGTTAGTAAGAAATTATGTGTGAGGTGCGTGTGCCCTATACGAAGACGACAGATAACCACTTCTTTGAAACGCTCTTGGTGGGTGCAGGACTGCCACTCACCTAAAACTGGCTTTATTAAGTGTAGCTAGTTATCTGCCTCATTGTTCCAAGATGACTGCCAATTTTCTCTCAATTTACGCTGTACTAAGTTCATGCAATCCATAAAGGGCATATTTACTTTTTTTATTTCCTTGCCCTGAGCTTGAGCAGCGAAGAAATCTGCTCTCTCGTTTCCTTTTATTCCGACATGACTCGGGACCTAGCAGAGTTTAATGTTCTGTCCTTGACCTGTGGCTATTACTATGTTATGTATGATGTTACCAAGTAGTGGAGTGATTGAATTTCTAGATTGGAGCGCAGTAAGCAAACTTAGTGAGTCTGTGTAAATAATACTGTTTGTGAGTTTCTTGTTTACTATTTGCTGAGTGGCTACGCAAACGGCGTAACATTCACATTGCGAAAGCCTTACTATTTGATTCCAATTCTCCTGTACCACTGGGATTCCAACGTAAACATCTGTTTTTGAGCCATCTGTATAAAAAGGTGTAAAAACTCTGTATTTCTCCTCGAGTGCAAAAAATTTCTTGCAGTCTATGCTTCTGTGGGGTTTCTTTTTTACGGAACTTTGTAAGACTGAAATCGCAGATTGAAGGAAAAAGGTACCATGGAGGTAATGGATCTAGTCTTGGAACAATGCCAGGTAATGTGTCTAGTATGCGCAAAAAGACAAAGAACGCTCGTTTCATTTGCTAAGTTTATCAACCGGCGCCCGCATTTCTTGAATCCTGTCTAACAGCCTGCCACTGGCTTAAGCCGATCTTTATATTCGCCGCGGCTGCGCGTTACATTTGCAAACCGATACCCACTCCCCGACGTCAGGCCGACAGCCTTTGCTGTGGCTGTGTTGAGACGATCGAGTATGCGATATTTTGGTGTTCTGTCCTTTGTACATAGATACATGGGCTCTACTGTGCACTCAATCCTTTTGAGACTCCACCGCTGTCGCTGATCGAAATCCCCATGTTATGGCGACAGCGACTGTCCGTACGTGTTGTTTGCTATACACAGGTGTTTTGTCTCTAGAAAGGGTTCCAAGCTCTCAGAACGCACTTCAGGAGAAACAATATGAAAGCAGTAAATGATAAAGTTGAAGCGGCCTGCGTTCCGTGCCCTTCCGCTTAAACTCCCTCTCATTTATATCAGCAGTGGAAGCCGTAAGATGGAACACTTACCCAGGGTTATGAGCGGAATTATTTTCATATAGTGTAAGATTTCAGTATAACAATGAATATATCCACCCACAACCCGACGCTGTCTCAAATTGTTTTTACCATTGGCGTCTTTTACATCGTCAAAAGCGTTCCCCATTGATTTTCTGTGGCAGTCTAAAGTGCTCGATGCGACCGATGGAAACGGGTTAAAAGAAAGATTTTGTTTACGCATGAGAAGAATGGATTTGGGACCTTCAATATTTTGATAAAATTATACTGCAATTTTTCAAATTTTTGAAATTTTTGTCCGGAAACGTTGGAGATGGATTCCAAGTTGGCGCAGAATTGAAAAAAAGAGAGTAATTACCCCCAGGCATCCAACCAAGTGCAGCAATACGCCTAAACGCTTTTTATTCTATACTTATGCCGTTGTACCCCGGCGCCACGTTCAACAGGCAAAAAACTTGACGAATAAATTTCTGTAGCTGCCACCGTTCATGCGGCAACCTAGAATTTCTTGCCATTTTCCAAGAATTTTTTTCATACCTCGGCATTTTGTCGACGATGATAAAGACTACAAATATTTTCCACTATCTGGAGTGGCTAACGACCATATTTATTAATTTTCTGTCCCTATGCGCAACCGCCATGCTCGCTTGGAACCTGACAATAAAGTTCGGAGCAGTTTCTTACGCTTTGTTTTTAAAAAAGTAATATGCAACGGCGACCTCAGTCTTTGAGGCAGATGTTTAGGCGATGGCGGAATTGAACGGTTCAGTTTGGTGAGTAAATCAGCCGACGAATATTCGTGTGTCAGTAGCCCTCACAAAGTTTTTTGCACTGTAGTGATGCGAAGGTTGTCAATCACGGGGAGCGGGAAACAGTGGCGAGGGTTCGTTTGATGGATTGATTCATGGGATCGGATTGAGAACACCCTTTAGAATTATCCAATCCATCTTTCTGGTGCTGAAATTCGTGATTTCTTCGGTTTCGACGGAGCTATAGAAGGTCTGCCAAGGATAAGAAGAAAATTGTAAATTGCGGAGTTTAACGTCTCGTAGCGACGCATGGCCTCTGTGGGGCGCTGCATTGGAGGCCTCTGGGTTAATTTTAACCACTTGGGGTTCTTTAACTTGCACTGAGAATTGCACAGCACATCGGTGTTTTCGTATTTCGCTTCCATTGAATGTTGCCAGCACTGAGCCACCACGGTGGTGGCTCAGTTGTCTATGGAAAAGTTGAGAGGAAATTCATAAAATGTGTACAGTGAGGGCTTCTTGTGTCTTTGCTGTTGGGTTACATCAAAGCGAGGAAGTGGGTACACAATTTCACTAAGGGCTACTGCGTGGAGTCTGGCTGCTTCACTTAACCCTCGCCAGTACGTTTGCTGACCAACAATGCGGAAGCCACACGAGTCAGGTGATTGCACTTTTTAGCGGCAGTAGTCACATTCAATTGATATGATCATTCCTAAATACGAGGCCGCATTACGCGGGAATTGGTGTGCAAGGGATGCGATTTTCCGACGGTTTGTGGTTTGGTTTAAGGTTTATGGGGTTTAACGTCCCAAAGCGACTAAGGATATGAGAGACGCCGTAGTGGAGGGCTCCGGAAATTTCGACCACCTGGGGTTCTTTAACGTGCACTGACATCGCACAGTACACGGGCCTCTAGGATTTCTCCTCGAAAGAAATTCTAGCCGCCGCGGCCGGGATCGAACCCGCGTCTTTCGGGTCAGCAGCCGAGCACCATAACCACTAAGCCATCGCGGCGGCTGCGATTTCCCGACACTGAAAGAACAAAATCACGGGTGGCACTTCAGGAACTTACCTGCAGTAATGCAGAAACGTTACAGTTCTATTCCTGTTCTACAGATATTTCATTCGAACTCTATTCTGATTCTTTCAATTATATTCCGATTTTATATCACCTGTATTTTAATTCTGTTCTATTTCCTTGTATGTAGTGCAGTTGTAAGTATTAGTACAGGCAATTACTGGTTAACATTTCGCTTCCATCCTTTGATGACGTTACACGTCCACATGTATATGCTTACAGGAGGGTTTTATTTTGTCCTGGAGGGCTGAAAAAATGGTGACATCTTGTTGTTCTTGCAATGAAGGCTTCAGCCGCTCTCTGAGGTGTTTTCTTCTATGATATATTGTTTATTGATTGTGTTGATCCTTCTGTCTCTTCGGCAAACGAGTATGTTCAAATGTAGAATGCGTCTCTTAATGCAAACAATTTGCAGATAAAGAAAGTCGTTCCTTTATGGATGTAAGCTATGCGGAGGATGGCGGGAAGTAATGGTACGCAGGAGGTCGTACACAACTCATCTTGTGATCTCCATATACGCCAGCACTCCCACGATTTCACCTTGCTGAGTCTGTTCCGTTAGCATCTGTAGGAGACACAGCGAACGAGGCAAGAATCGACTGATTGCATATTTCAGAAATTATTTTTTTCTGTGTTTGCTTTGATGCCAATATCTGCCACAAGTCGAATGGTGTGACTGCTCTAGGACCCTTCAAGCACCGGCTCAGTCTCCCCATTAAGTCTTATGAAGGGGACGGCAGCATGACACCATCTCAGTGTTAGCCACTGTCGGACGTTCGAGAGGCCTTTTAATACAGAACTGCATTCTTCGCCTTCATATTTCCCTATCAGCGTTCCCGTCTTGATTCCGATCGGCGCGCATTGTTTCGTGGTGGAACAATGCCACGATGTCCGCGCCGCTTCTAAATTTTCATCACAAAAGTCTTCGCTTTCTGACAGCATTGTTAGATGCTTCCATGCTTAAAAAGTGCGGAAACAGTGTTTCCGGGAAAAATTGTTTAGTTCTATAAATTGAGCGGCTGTCACATAATAGCGCTGAAGTTTCTATCCCCTTAAGTTTCGATCTCCACAGGCTGTTGATCGCAATAGAATTGCTGATAATCTTGACAGACGCCCAATAGGTGTAAATGAGGAAATTACGAGAACATCTTCATTTTCAGAAGTTTTGAACTGTAATTGCGAGAATGTTTTCTAAGTCTTTGCCTCGTACTTCCTGACCTTAAAAAGAGTGCCTTATTTTTACAATCTTTTTTTGCCGCCATCATTGTCGTAAGAGGGAACGTTTGGTCCCAAGACGCCGTTAAATTCTTGAGAACGCCTCTTAGGTATTCTATCAAACTCTATGTACGTGGGCTGAGTATGCTTATCAGAGACGCGATAGCAATACATGTGATAGTGGCTGGTCACCTGTCCTGAACCTTTGATGGGAAGGAATAAAGATGAGACGCAAGAACCAGTGATATAAAATAAAAATAGTTTCATTTATGGTTTCTGTCGCTGATATTGATGACTTTCGCAGCATAGCGGAAACACTTTCCAACCATTAATTGCTTTTCCCGACAGTCTTGAGCGATATGTCTCCAAACTTCATTCCAGCATTAGTCGGCTGCAGCGGAATGAAGACTTATTTTGTTCTACGGCAAATTATCGCGTGGTATGAAACAACGAGTTTCAACACCTTGGGCTGGATTGTGTGATGTGGCGCATTAATGCATGATATTGCGGTGGCTGCTACACTGCACCCGGTTACTTTGTATAACTTTTTCAAAAGAAGAAGCTCGGCACGGTATCACATTTCGAGGTTCTCGTTTTGTTGACCGAGATGGAGCCAAAATTGTTTCTATTTTTGTTCTATTTTTTGTGATTTCAAAATTAATCGCGCGATAAGAGAAATTTAATCGGGAGTGTGCATGTACTGCCTGAAATGTCTAGTTAAAAAGAAGTTGTGGCATGTTTCAGCGCAAACAACTATGTAGAGGAAAAATAAAAAAAGGACCGCAAGCGTGCATAGAGAGAGAGAGAGAGAGGCTCTTTAATGAAGAGCAGAGAATTTAGCCGGCGTTAAAAAATCGCTGGCATGCTACTCTGCGTAGGGAGGGGAATTTGGGAGATAAAGCCAGAAGGAGAGCAGTGTGGAAGAGGTAAAAAAAAACTAAGATAAAATGCGGCCATGAAATGGGTACTAAGGATGCAATGGCGAGTATTGATGTAACCTATGGAATGATGGAGTGCATAGTCCGTCAAATGGGTTGACGAAGTTCACTGCATGAAGAATGCATGAAGGTAACGTTTTTTACATCGAGATGTCCAATGTCTCTTAAATACGTAAAAAGAAAGTTCATTGCAAGTCTCTGTTGCCTAAGGCAGGCTAAGGGACCTAAAACTTTGTCCATTGTTAGGGGCACTGGGCAGAGCTTCTGCATGCAATGTTCATAGTGCGCACGCTCGTTAGCATACGCAGGGCACTCAAGCAAGATATGTTCCACAGTTTCTATCGAGGCACAGTTGTCACAGTGCGGACTGTTCATTTGTCTAAAACGGTATCGTAAGCCGTTTGTATATTGCCACGTATCATTGCAGTGTGTGTTCGTTCACGCTCAAGGCAGCAAGAAAGGGTCGTTATCACTTTTGTTCGTGGCGCGAGAAGCGACCAGACTAATCTCGATTGTTCGCAGCCATGAAAGGCTGCATCTAGGTTTTTCCAGATTACCGTAGATGATCTTGACCTGTTATCTGGAAGTTTCCTTGCCGGCTTTAAATTGAGCGATGCCGCGAGCGGCGGGCATTCGTAGTTCGACGACCGCCGAGCACGCCTGTTGCTTACGCCGCCGCCGAGTGATTCAGTTCTTTTGAGGGCGCAAGTCAGCCCAAATCAGCTTCGTTTGCAAGTCAGCTTCGTTTGCAAGTATTTCTGGTGTCTTCCTGACCGCTGGACTGCCGTCACTACAACGTGACAATATGCAGCATTCAGACGAAGTCGATGATAAAGTGTTTCCAGATGTCGAGTGTCGCTGCCATTTTATTTCTGTAGTACTTACATGGCACGAACAAGCCAAGTAGATTAACCTTCACCCTATGTTTTATAATCCTTTTAGTCTATTAGAAATGTAATTTTCACTCAAGTGCCGAAGGGGCACATGCACATTCTAATTTTGGCCGAATAAGCACTGAGTAGGTTAAGGGATTACATAGATAGGACTACTATTGGCAAGGTTTTCCGAAAATAACCGAAAAGGTGCTTTGGCGCATTTGTTTTGAGCGAGACACAATAGTTGGTCATACTGATATTCAGGAGTCCAAATGAAGCGAAGTTAACCTAAAATTTAGCAAGTCCTCTTTTAATTTCATGAAATGTATTCTGTTAAGTGACTGAGGGACGTATTGATTCCATATCGATTCGAATGAATGCCTAGGCGCCCCTGTTCTCATATAGTGTTAGAGTCGGATAGAACCGAAAAAGGAAGTAAACCCTCCCCCCCTCCCCCCCCCCCCCCCCCTCAATCTTCACCCTCGCAACCAATGGTATCGCCGCACATCAGCATGACGCCGCGACGCTCGCAGAAAAGAAGAAAAAATTGCGTGGTGGACACTTTTGCAACTAAAGGACACTAAGCCGTGACGACTTCCGGTGCATGTGACGTCACACTGTTCCCGTGGCTATATCGATACCCAAATTGTACATCTTTTGGGGATCTTAAGTATTAATTACGCTTAATTACACATTTCTCCATCTAATTTGACAGAAATCCGACGTTTTTTCGACCATTCGTTTTCTTCTATATTTTTTAGTTTCCGACTTGAACGCGTGTGACGGGCTTTGTTAACGGACAGCAGTAGGAGCCATTAAAGGCTTTCGCCCTAAAAAAAAAACACGAAAACGTGCTCTGCATGCCCACGGCCTTTTACTAAAGTGGCCGCCTCCGCTGCTCCCGTCCGTCTGTCGGTGAAGCCAACCAGTTTGTACTCGTAGTCCTACGTTCGTGCCATTCTCATATATCACACTGGAGATGAAAACCCTTGTTTGTGTGTCTGAGAAGCGACTTTTGGCGAAACGGATCGTGTGGCGTCCCGTCTGCTGTACCACCGCTGTTTACTCGACATTCGCGCTGTACTTCGCTGATTCTGAGCGCTGTGTGCCAAAGGAGCGATTGTCATTGTCCTTTGCGGATGGTTTGTTTTCTTTTTTTTTTGCATGAACTTTAAAGATCGTGTGCATGGATCTAAACGCGCTCGGTGACAACGATCGCACTACCAATTCGTTTACCTCGGCATTCCTCTAGTGCGCAGTTCTTTCGTTGACATTCGCGTTGTTCATTCGCCACTGATTTATAACCGCGTGCGCTACAGTATAATCGTCGACGTATTGTGCGAATGTTTTTTTTTGTCTTGTGCGTGAACTGCCTACGCGCGTGCATGTGTGTGTGCCGCTTGTATGTCTGAATGCATTTATGGCACGGCTAGCGACACTAAAAACATGTCTAAGCTAAGTAAAGTATTAAAAAGCGAAACAATAACACTGAAGACCTGCCCTGCCCTCACCGCGGCACCACTAGGCACTGTTGGCACAGTTAGCTGGCCAAAACATATGCATTGAGGGCAGCCTTCAACACGAAGAGCAGCATTTAACCGGCAGCACATCCCAACGCACTGAGCTGGGATGTGAGCAGTGCACGGATACGTTGTTCAGAAATCAGCCGGAAGCAGACATGGGTGCACTCATTCAAAGCAACAATGGAAAGGTCGGTTGCTACTCATGCGAGAGCGTGATCAAAGCGTGACAGATATGCACCAGTTTTGCTATTGCAGTAGCTTGCAAATAACCTGGCATCAAAAAGTTAGTTCAGGGATCTCGTACGTCAGGCTATAAATTCATTCCTGGAAAGAGCTGTTGTTGTTTTTTTTTTTTTGCTAAATAGGGTGCAGGTATGACAACTCAGCACTAAAAATCATAATGTTCTTAAACTAATTAAACAAAGCATTGCAGCAAGCTGGCAACGAAAAGCTTTCAGGGAAGCCATGTACGACCACTTTTCAGACAGCTGACTCAGTATAAAAGCACTACTTTACTCTGCATTAAAGCAGCGGAATGGTTAGTTTAGAAGCGTTTGAAGCATACATACAACGCGACCCAAGTTACACACTGGAGGAAGAACGATACATCATATGCGGCGCAGCCATACAAAATTATGGCTGTGATTATTGGGAACCGGTCTGGAACCTGCTCTCAGCGGCTGTCTTTCCTTGCCTCTTTGTCAGCACCACCTGTATGTAAACATGCGTGATGATAGAGCGAGACGTACTGAACAGAACTTTTTTTATGATACCACTCAGCGCACTGTTGCATTACTTTACAGCTGTACTCGTTCCTATGCCTCAGATCTCATAGTTCAACTTCCCACAGCATGGACTTCAAATGCTTCAGCATAGGAAACCCGTCCGCTGTCGCTTAGCTCTCATTGGCAGACAGGAGCGGGACGTCACGCACCACGTTATCAGCGGATGCTCGCGGAGGGCGAGACAGCAGTCAGTAGCTGCCCTTAGCCATATGCGGACATGCCAAACTGTCCGCTGGCATGGAGTCAGAAGCAATCCTTGCAGTCTGTGGAAAATCTCCGCAAGTGGAGAGGGCGGACATATATGTTCAATTCCTTCATGCATCGCGTAGTGCATTGGCAGTATGGCAACAGTCACACGGAGGCGCTGTGCAATGGCATTGTCGCAGGTAATGATGATTAATAGCCCCTTTTTTTTACCTGGAACTGCAGTAGCATATCCTGAATTTTGACTATGGTAAGAAGTTTCGTATTGTGAAGAGGATGCATGTAGACCACAGTAATGTGCAATTGTGGTCAAAAGTTTTCGGTCCACACGTTATGCTTTTGAGCCACTTGTTGAACGCTTACGGCACCCCTAAAGTCCAAAGAGTGTTTAAAGGCTCGGGGAAGAAGTTTACTGCCTCCTGCTCCACGTCATGGCTTAAAAGCAAACCCTGTGCCCTGTATACTTGACGGCGGTGTACATCATTTGGCTTAGATTATGCATGAACAGGAAGCGATAAGCACTTAACATCACCAGTGCGCTATTGTAAACATTTATATGGGACACACCTTCCACTGTGTGCTACCGATATTTTTTGAGATACTGTTAGCACCAGCAATACTTTCTTGATTGGTTCACTAGCTGTGTTTTGGTTGGCCAGAGGAGGATGAATAAAACTTTTTCTTTTTCATGAAAACATCTTTTCCTGCATTCGTGTGACCTTTATCGATCTTGAAATGCCAACGCTATAAATGGTAAAATACCATTCCACATACTTTTGACAAGACAGATTCTGGATGCCATTGAAAAGAAGAATAAGAGCTTTCACCAAAAAACAAACTCGAACAATGTACACCCAGCGTATGATGAACTTCCAAGAAGAGAACAATTCATCTTTGGAGAGCGGTGGTATTCTATAGCCTTTCTTGACATATAAGTTTGAGAAACAGCTATGAATCTTGCAAGTGCGTATTGAGATTTCAGGTCTAATCTTAAACCATACACAAAAACCTAGGAGTTATCATGCAGGAGTCTGGCGGGCTTTGTACAAGTTTGTGAGGGTGGCCTTCTGAGAAACTGCCTTAACTCTACCAACGCGAAAGACGAAGAAAAAACAAAACCAGGCGAGACAAACACGGCGCTTTGTTTCTCTCAGCATATCTCCGTGTTTGCCTCGCCTCGTTTTCTTTTGTCTCCGTCTTTCGCGCTGCAGGTTTATGGAATCGAACCAACTCGCCCAACTTTTTGTCCTCCTGATAAACGTCGAATATGAAGCTATAGGATGGCCCCTGTGATAAAAGATGAGATCAATGAACGCACAGTTCAGGAGATAACATGGTATAAAGCTTTCACCAAGGTGGTCGTTCTGTTTTTTATACGCGCACAACGCGGCACCTTTTCGTTAAATATGTGCCGTTCTTATCAGACAAGGCATGCTTTGCCTTGTTATTAGCGCCAGCAAGTAATTGGTATGCCGACTTCTTTCCTCCAGGAATAACGAAAACATATCAAAAAAGCTTACCAGGAGTCCATAAAAGGGACATCTAAATCAAAGACAATTTTTGTACTAAAAATTATACGTCAGTAGCGTATGGTATCGCAACTTGAGCATATGAATCGATACTCGATTCAAGCAAAAACGATGAAGCATCGATACATGCAGCTGAACCCGATGACCTGCAAAAACATTCTACTGGTCAGCCGGTAACACAACCCGTAGTATGTGCCAGTGAGGTGCAATGATGGCGACGTACATCGAAGACGTTGAGTTCAGCGAAGCTTGCAGTCTACGAAGTCACCAGTAAAAGCAACATGAAAGTGATAGTCACTCCCTAAGCATGCTTGATTTAAGCCGCTCAGCGCAGACCTTCCTTGAAACTGGCACGCAGCGGCGGAGAACGTCGTAGCAGGCATATTGCAAAAGCACGCTGCTCCGGGTAGTCTCTAGAAATCCTTTGTTTTTCTGTCGGCCGTCAGGGGGCTCTCACTCCACGTTATAAATGAACTACAGTTAGCAAATGTACGTGCAATGAAATCTAAATTTCTCTCTGGCATATCCACCACAGGTAGTTGCTTTCAGCTGACGTGCCGCAGCGTCGAGCATTGGTGCGCATTTGCATCGCTTTTAACGCTATGGCGTTAAAGGCCACTTTCTCCAGGATATCCGGCATTGGCGTTATCACCGTCGGCGTTATGAGCGCGAAATCACGAGCATGGCAATGGCAGGTGGTCCCCAGAAAGCAACCTAGGAGGTAGGGGGGCCGACTAGGTTCATTTCACATTTCACCACAACAGCGTTACTCCGAGGAGGTCACGTCACCACAAGCTGCCCACTGGATAGTGAGCTAACTGCCCATCGTGACAGGTAGCAGTATATTGATGATGGTGTTACACAGGAAGAGCAACCTGGGTCGCATAAGGCTCACCACCGGGTGCACCTGCAATCGCAGGGCAGTAGAGCATCGATTAACCAGAGCACCATTTCTCCGGGAGGAGTGTGAGGACCACCAGTGATCTATGAATTCAGAGAATGACCATCTGCAGACATGGAAATTAGCCCACTACGCTATCACGTCATACACTTAAGCGGAGCTGAAGTGTCCCCAACAATTTCTGCTTTGTTAACGCGCTAAATTTGTTCCAAAATAAATGAGTCCTTTTCGCGTTTAACTTTAGCGGGAAAATCACATGGTGAGCAAAGATGTTTTTATTGTTGCTGAAAATAACTGAGACTTTAGGAACTATATGTGAGAGCTGAATCAGCTGTCCAAGTGCTATTCGTAGGCGCAATTCGACTAGTAGTAGTCGACTATAGATCCGCTGCGGTGGCTCAGTGGCTATGGCGCTCGGTTGCTGACCCGAAAGAGGCGGGTTCTATCCCGGCCGTGGCGGTCGAATTTCGATGGAGGCAAAATTCAAGAGGCCCGTGTACTGTGCGATGTCAGTACAAACGTTGAAATGAATTCAGAGTACGCATTGTTGTTACTACAAGGAACCGAAAAGTTCCTAGACATACTGTATGAGAAATCGTGATTTAGAAGTGCGTTTCGGGCGGCGGTTGTCGTTCGTTTCTTCGGTGGCTGGACGCTGGCAGCCAGCTACTTCTTCATCTCGTTTAACTTTACGAAGAACATGCGGCGAAGACACCAGAACACTCAGCTCAGGAAGCATTACTGACGCGAGAATTGATTTCGAGCGGTACAGATTCCTTGTTGTCATGTCTAGCGCTCTGCGCACTAAATCATGGATATTCTTTGGTTGTTTGTTGTGGTGGGTTTTGATGTTATTTCTTTTTGGCATTGCTTTGTGTTCGTTTTTTTAGGTTTATGACTGTTTTTGCTTCGAATATGTGACACTGCTTTTGCTGAATGCTCGACAGCGCGTTTGCTAAGATTTATATTCCTCGCTCTTTAGTTTCGAAAATAATTAATCAGAAGCTAGTGCTTCATGCTCAAGGGATAAGCAGGGTTATACTATTAAATGCGTACTGTGACTTTCATGCTGATTTCCTGCCACCCGCTTGAGCTGAGAATTACAAATATGCCTCCTTTCCATCTAATAAACAGCTGGTAGTGTGCGCATGTGTTGTCCTTTTCTTCTGCCGTTGCCTTTCCGCGGCGGCTCATTGTTTCTGTAAAATCGTCATCAGTAACTTATGAGAAGGGTACATAGAAAATGTTCTAGTGCACTTACGTCACATTTAGTCCAACGACGTAAATAGGGGATTTATTTTTGCTTTAACTTTATGTTGAACTCTTCTCGTCACGGCGCTCGCCTAAAAAAAAATCTGACGGTTTCGGTTTCTACAGTTACTTTATTTAAAATTGAGCTCAATGTTCAAAGGCACTCGTTTTGTAGAAGAAAAAAAAGAAACCTTACGCGTAAATCTAGGCTGTCTCCTAAGGCTGTGTTTAGCGCAATGTGCTGTTTTTTTTTTTCCCAAGACGGCTTCATGCATTGTCCAGGAGTGTGTCTTGCGATGAAAGGAATAACTATCCTTTTATACGCCCAGTTTCTCAATCCACTCGTGTTTTTTGAATCCTGCCCAATAGTTGCGCTACTTGTCTGCAACCAACTGCCTTAATCTGCTCTGCATTCTCGCTGAGGCTGAGCGTTATATCTATCAACTGATTCTTAGAGCGTTGAAGTTATTGCGACTGACACTGATATGACTGTGACGAGATCATGCAGAATGCGAATTAAGTATTTTCGTATGCTTTGCATACAGACACATAACTGCTCGACACTCGACCACCTTGACACTGGCACTGGCCGAGTTAAACACTCGGACACTCGGTTCGAATAGCTGTTGTCAGCTATCCTCCAACCGAACTAAGAGACGTATGCTATAGGGGAAAGGACACCACCGCAAAGGCGTACGACCAACGGCTGCGTCACAATTTTGATATGAAAACTGAAAATTGGTTTTGAGGAAAAGAAATGGCACAGTAACTGTCATCTCAGTGGACACCTGAACCGCGCCGTAAGGAAAGAGATAAAGTAGGAAGTGAAAGAAGAAAGAGTGACAGTGTTGCCGTAGTGGAGGTCTCCGGAGTTATTTCGACGCCCTGGGGATCTTTAGCGGGCACCGACATCGCACAGCACACGGGCGCCTTTTGCGTTTCGCCTCCATCGAAACGCCGTCGCTGCAGTCGGGATCGTACCCCGTCACTCCGGCTCAGTAGACGAGCGCCCCAACCACTGAGCCACCGCGGCGGGTCTGCCTGACTTCACCCTAGCGAATTCCAGTATGCTTACTGACAATTAAGCTGAGATGCTTAAGGTGCTGGAAAATTTGAACGGCATTCGTCACATTCACATGATCAGATCATTCTTGGATATGGTGTCTGGGAGTTACCGTAAGTGTCCCTTTATTTTCTATTTTCAACTCATGCGGTGGATGAAAAGATAAAAAAGGTTAAAATCTTAGCAAAACTTATGCTCTAGAACGAAAACTTGGCACATCATTTGGCCACCAATAATACACAGGTTAGATGTAATGTACTGAAGATTACTAGGATAGTTCTTCTTTGCGTAATATAGACGGAATTATTGAAAAGAGTAAATCAGATCACCCGTTCTACTACTAAAGTACAAAACTTCTCCCTAAGCTAATTGCCCATAACATGTTAAGAAAGAAAAATGCATTGTATATGTGCACTTCGTATTGAAGAAAAATCTGTTTAATTCTATCTATTCGTTCTCAAACAGAGAAAAGTAGCTAAGAACTGGGACAGAAAAAAAAAGTTCTTAGTTTAGCTCTTCGTGTGAAGTAGGTGTAAGCAAGAAATGCATTGCAGGATTGTAGCAGCCGGTTACAGGGTGACTAATCGGTTGCAGAAGCCGCACTCAGGTATTAACCAGAAGCTCTGGAGGCTGGGCAGGCCACCTTCTCCACGCGCCTCTACTATGAAGGCTAAAGCCTTTAATGGCTGATGCTCGCGGTGTCCGTCCGTGTGCTGGAATCGTGCACACTGTGGCCTCTCCTCCGCGCAGCGGTGCAACCTCCTCCCCTCCCTAGCAACAGGCGCGCTCGTGGGGGGCGCAGCTGTGCATAGCAACCGTGACGTCACACAGTAGCGGTAGAAGAAGCGCGCGCGCGCTGGCGGTGGCAGGTGCACCAAGGTCTATTGAAATAGGTCGCGAAGCCGAAGCCCGAATGCGGTCCAGAACCAAGTGCTAGCGACATCAAATTATGGGTGGAACTAAAGCGCCAAAATGAAATGAGTGGACAAACAACTAGAAGAGGAAAATAATTAGGACATATTTTGTGTTTCAAAAGCATTCAAAAACAATTGCAGTGATTCCTTTTTAAAATATTTTAGTTGTGTGCATTTTGTTAAAAAGTATAGCGCTTGCTTAGTAAAAATTTATGACAGCGTTCGCTCAGAGTAGCGGCAATGGTAGCGGGACGATGCCAAGGTTGACGGTGCTCTGATGTAATACCCTGGTCATATCTTTTGACCATTCTGCTTGCTTTTGTTTGAAACTCGATTCTGCTAGCCCTACTTTTTCCTCGTTGCTTGTTGCTCGAGTTCTTGGTGTGCATCGTTCGTGTACAGTTTCCGCTTTTGCCTTTTGCCAGCGCTTGTTTAGTTTCGTTCCGTTGGGTGCGGTTCTGTCGCTTTTGCCCTCAAAGGGCATCGTCTGTGGCCATGGCGCCCCCGTACGCAAAAAAGAGGTGTGCGGTTGCACGATGTGCGAGCGATAACCTGTCTGGCGGCGTCACATTTCATCGCTTCAGCGCGACACCTGCGACATTCAGCGCGACACCTGAGGTGAGGACGAAGGAAAAAGGCACAACGAGAACTGACTACCTAAAAATAGCGTTGGTGGTCGGCACTCGTGTCTTCTTTCTTCGTCCTCGTGTCGGGTGTCGCGCTGAAGCGTCGCGGCGTTCAGCAGTTTATTTTTCCCGCCAAGCAGCACCTGACGCTGACGTCACGTATATGACGTCACTAAAACACGTGACTTTGACGTCGCGTTTTTGTTTTAATTATGACGTCAGTTTTTAGTTGTCCACGCATTTCGAAGACGGCGCTGGCTGCGCACCACAAGCCGCCATGTTTTGAACGTATGGGCTTCTATGGAGCCTACGCTACCATAGTACATCTACCTTGGGTGCACCGCCGCTCCTTCGCCAGACGTCTCGTTGCAGTCGAATGAGTGAGACGCTTGGCTCCGAAGCGGCTCAGTGATTCCGCTCCAAGCGGTTCGGGAAGCGGCAGTGGGTTGACCACAAGGCTTTCGCCAAGCACACTTTAGAATTTCCAAAGTGTCTTCGGTAATGTCTTCACGTGTGGAGCGCGCATGGCCTCCTCAGGTGTTTAGCGGCTTGAGGTGCTGCCACCCTCACATGTTTTTATTCCAAATGAACAGCGTTGTCCGTGTTCCTCGATGTTTCTTGTGCTTTGTGGTCTACGTGGCGTGTCGTTGAGTCGCATATATTTTCCTTCCCACGCAGCAAGGTCAGCGTCCCTCGCTTTATTCGTTTCGTGACATGCGAAAGAGGTTGCCTGCACCTCTTCGGGCGTAGGGAACGCTTAGACCTCTTGTTCGCTTTGGCACATTATGTGCGGGAACATTGAACTAACGTTGACCACGTAGTGGAGTCCTTCTATCTCTTGACTCAACACATAGGGAACTGAAGAAAGCAAAGGCTGAAGGGTCTAATAGTTGAAACGAGTCTACAGCATAACACATTTGTTTTTGTCAAAGGTATAAAACTCCGAAAAATTCAAGGGGGCGCTTTGTTGACCTAAAGTTCGGTGAGGCGAAATCCTATAGCTCGGTGTTCCTGCTTGTGTTGCTGAAGTGGGGTTAAAATGTTATTTAAGTACACAATTGTTTGCGAATATTAAATGCTGGAGACACTGGAGGGCGTTTAGGACGCATCCGTCTGATTCCGCGCCTAACAGCAAGCACTCTCCAGCGTCCTAGAGAAGCAGAACTAGATTAATGGCGCGAAGTAGCGTAGCCATTAGCACGCTTGGCTCCGGAACGGAAAGATGGTTCGAATCCTATTGTGCATAAACATTTTTTTTCTCGTCTGACTAGAAAAAGCATGACACCTCGCTGACAACCTTCTGCTGTCAACATTATCTCGACAACGATGAGCCATTAAAGGTTTTCACCTTAAAAACTTGTCGTCATCAGCTAACGCAAAAGGGCAATTCCACGTTGAGCGTTGTCCAACTTTTTTCTTATATACTTATAACACTTATAGCCTACTTATAACAACTTATAACTTAGTCTTATTGCCCACTTATAACACACCTGTCACGCCGATTGATTTCGTTGCATCCGAGGCTGATAATAAGTAACCTTTATATTATATAGCCAGAAATACGAAGTCTAAGGAAACGGGCGTTATTTTTTTAGCAAACTTTGTTATGTGCGTCGGCTTCTTCAAAATGCGCCATATCACGGCGCTTTCCAAGCCTTCCAGAACGGTCATACTAAATGTTCCTTCCCGGTGCCCTAAGCGACAAAAATGAAGCTGTTCTAAAAGAAGGAAAAGTCATAAACATTCTATCCCAAGCAAATTTCTTACTTTAATATAGCGAGAAGCCGCTATTAGCTGTGTGTTTGATGATACTGAGCTATAGGGGCTCGAGATATACTATAACGCGAGTCACAAAGGCGATATCGAAGAGGTGGTTTAAATAAAATGTTTGGTAAGCTCCGGATCTGAGGGAGAGCCAGTGCTCCCACGAGGCTCTCGTTGGGTGGGGGATGGGCGGTGGAGGGATTCGACACCGACGTCGCAGTTTGCTGCGGTGATTCGGGGGGCCGACGTCATGAACAAACACCACATGAACGTTTCGACATAGAGTGGGGCCGTGCGGTGGTCCAGGGACCCAAGGGGGGGGGTCTAAACACACTTGCCTTAATAAAGTTTCTCTCTCTCTCTCCGCTTTTCTAAACACCAGCAAACCTGTCGGCTGAACGATAAAGGTTATTCCTCTTCTACTCAAGAAGGAATAGTTTCTAGTTGCCCTTGAATTTGTATCCTTTCTTGATACTTTAAAAAATTCCAGCTGAAATAGCAAACCTACATGCCTACAAATGATGAAATAAGTTCTGTAAATGCATTGTTGGTATTGCAAGGAGCCGAAGAATTGCTCAAAATCGAAGATGAGAAAAGTTGCTTTTAATGGTGAGTTTTGTATGACGGTTTGGTTTGATTTCTGGGATTGCCAGATGTTTTTTATCTCGCCATTTTATCTCGTTTTATCTTCACCCAGGATGTTTAGTGAAAACCGCAGAACAGTCAGCTCATCACTTCATATTCACGCGGGAAATATTCGGCGCACCGGGCGCCTTCTTGAAACCCATGATGTCATAGGGAGCCTATCTATGCTCCGCTGAACATGGATCATATAGTTAACTGCAGACCTTGTCGTTTCGTCCTTGTTATTCGAAACGCTTTCTAACCGCTTGCTCCACTTCCACTGAAATACGCTTTTTTTTTGGCGCTGATGTCGGTGGAATCTCCTCACTGTGACCTTTAAACAAAAAAAAATCCACAGTTAAAGTTTTCAGTTTCCCCATTAAAAAAAAACAAAGAATATTTGCACAAAAGCTATTGCAACAGAAATTAAATTACGCATAAAAATAAACTGTCCCCACCGGCTACGAGTGATTGCTTGCGCTGTGGGTTTTTTCCACGTTCACTCGAGACATTGTCCTGGCGGGTGTCGCGCGAAGAAAGAACTATCCTTTCTTTCTCTGTGTTTCAATCAATGCCAGCATTTCTTGAACCCTGGCCGACAGCTGCGTTCCTCGGATTGCTTTTTCTCTGTTTAGCCATCTGTGTGACCCCAGATGCTGAATGTTTTATTTTAGAATTTTTCCGCATTCTTTTGAAATCGGGCTGACTTCTTCCACTGGTGTGGCTGTTGCGAGATGATTGAAGATGCGAAATATGTATTCTCCTATGCTTCGCGAACGAGGCATAAGTGCTGCGCACTCAACCGCCTTTACACTGCGCCGCTGCCAGCGTTCAAAATCCACTGGTGGCGAAGGCAGCGATATTCCGTCCTTATGGTCTCCGAGACATTCTTTAACAGTTACTGCCAGCAGATGTGAGCCTATCGGAGTGCATTTTAAGAGAAAAATCGAATGAATCAGCACTCGCGAGCATGTCCAGAAAAGACAGGCGAGCACTTAGTCACCTATTAAGCACAGCTGGTTGATGTGAGCAGTGCGCGCCAAAGAAGTCCACAGTTATGCATTGCGTTTATAGAATCATCGGCCGCTGCCAAGAAATCAAATATGGGATTGATTACTCACTGCCACCCAACAAAGGACAAACATGATGCAACAAACCTTTTTTTGTACCTTGGCGGCGGTTGGGTAGATAACGATTACTCATGAGCCTGCGCCCGGTTTAATGAACAAAATACTTGTCTAATAATCTATTTATGCAGCCTCCGATTGTGATAATTGGCGCATTTTTCCAAAATTCTTTTCATCTTGCACTCATTCTGAACGACGAGGTGGAAGTCTAAAAATTGCTTTGACGATTGGATGTGGCGATGAACATAATATTCGTTTGCGGCCGCGATAAACAACCGCTATGAAAGAGAAAGCTGGTTTAGAACCTCATATTATACTTTACAGCAGTCCCTTAACTCGAATTCGCTATGTCCTCTATAACCGAGCAATAAAATTACACAACAGAGTAATGAGGGGCTGCGACCGCAGCCCTTGTGTAAACCAATGCAAATGATAGACGAATACAAAGCGAAATGTCTAGCAGGTAAAGGGAGCCCGCTCATCTTCGTGGGTTGGTAGCCTGTGTAATGTCTTTTGTAATGGCTGATGCGAAGAATAACTAGCAGCGGGAATTGAGGGTCTTGAGGACAGGCTTGTAATGATGGAGAGAACGATGGCATTGAGAACAGCTTGCAACATGATCCATTGCCGCTCTTCAGTGCTCCCAACCAGCCATCAGAAGCCTGAAGACCGTCATATCTTGGTTTCGACTGAACTATAGGAGATCTAGGAGTAAGAGCCTATTTGACTAAAACGGTGAGCATACGGATGTGTAAAAATACTTAGCGTGATTATTACATTGTATAAACCACTACACTCATTTGGTGTTTCTCATGTTTTGGTATAATAAGATGAGGAGGCGAATACTCAATTTTCTTAAGAGGTAATGCGTGAATTGACATCGTTACTAAACCCTCGCCAATTCGGGTAAGCTTACGGACAACGCGACGGGGTTGAGAAAGGTGATGGCGAATTTTAATACTGGTTGTCACATTCACTTCATCAGATCATTCGCGAACATGCAGCCGGTATATGCGGCCGAGGGTGCAAGAGGGATGCGATGATCTGCCATCTTGCCAGAGAATAAGTTCCTGTGTTAACGTGGTTAAAGAGACAGTGCTATAGGAGTTGCGATTTGTCGGCACCTTTGTACAGACCTTCTCTGACAACGTCAGAAGCAAATGCGTCGATGCCTATCTGTAAGGGGTCCTCCAATACTCCAGAGGAGCCACAAGTATTCGATAGATTATGGATGTCGGTGTAGAAGGTTTATAGTTTGCAGTAGAAGGGAGAACGTGGGACAGATCAGCTACAACTTGTCTAAAAGGGGTTCAGGATAGAAAAGCGTCTGGGGTAACAAGGCTTAGCGGAAGAGGATCAAAGGTAGTCAAGTAGACGGAATCTAGCCGCGCGATCAGGCAGCGTGGCGAAGGCTATATACGTGTTCTAACTATGAAATGAACAAACTTTCAAAGGTTCACCCGCATTTATACTTTGGATCTCAAATATTTTAGTATAATGATGCTGTATGAGATTGAGTGGGGAGTAGACGGCTGAAATTTCATAGCCAAAGGTTATAATAAAAGGCACACTTCTATGCTTCTCGTGTTTTACACAACTGCCTCACGTGATGAATAAGGTGGACTCGGAAACGAGTGGGATAAATGTAGTCGAGGGTTCGGCGGCATACCGTCAGCTCAGTAATCATGGTTTGATGGGATTGACTAGTCACTTACCATGGCCAAACACAAATGACGTTTCGGGAGCGCTACGGCGCCCTCGTTCAAAATGAGCAACCGGCTGGACGTCCCGGGCTTTTTGTAGCGGTTAGTATCGTTCTTAAGACATTTCGCGTAGACAGGGTGCAATGTGTCATCATTATTATTTATTGTGTTAGGCATAGCCGGGATGATTAGCGACTCGAGATTTCGGCGGGCTGATACATTCTTTTCTGTTGTCACTATATCTGCTCCATAACAGTTAACTTCATGGTCAATCTCTTGCGCATGCTCCGTGATTGCGTTCGTTGTCACTTTTCCTTTTCGTACATTGTACCATGATTGTACTGATGTTCTTGCGGGCGTCTCGTGAAATATTTCGTTTCGCCTATGTAAAGTGATGAACATGCGGCGCGTGCAATTTTGTAAACCACGCCGGGAACTTGGCACGAGGGAGCTGGTCTTTCCCATTTACAAGCTCACTTTGCTATCTTGTTGTTGGGGCATGTGCAATGTGGACGCCGTGCTTGCGGAACTTCAGCGCCAGCGCCTCGCTGATCCCGGATAAACCCGGGATAGAGGCTCGTTTTGGTTTCGGTACGTTAGCACTTTCGTCTTCAAGTCTTTTTTGCGTGTTCCGAATGAAGGAAAGTGGGTAGGCGCTTGTTTTCAAGTCATTTTCCACTGCATTCATTTCACGGTTTAGGGCTGCGTCTTCACTGCATATTTCCCTGGCACGGTTGATTAGAGATGCAACCACTGACCGCTTATGACTGACTGGGTGCGCTGAATTGAAATCTAGGTATCTTCCATAATGCGTCGGTTTCTGGTAGACGCGAAAAATAAAACCAGTCAGAGTACAGGTTACCATGGTGTCGAGGAACGGAAGGTAGTCGTCGGTCTCTTCCTCAACAGTAAAGTTGATTGAGGGCTCAATGGCGTTGAAGTGACCGAAGGAAGTGCGCGTGTGCTTTCGGCCTATAACGCGGAAGCAGTCGTCCACATACCGAAGACATTGTCACTTTGTAGTGACGGCAGTTCAGCGGTCAGGAAGACACCAGAAATACTTGCAAACGAAGCTCTTTATTTGGGCTGACTTGCGCCCGCAAAATAACTGAATCACTCGGTGGCGGCGTAAGCAACAAGCGTGCTCGTCAATCGTCGATCTACGAACGCCCGCTGCTCGCGGCATCGTTCAATTTAAAGCCGGCAAGGAAACTTCGAGATAACAGGTCGAGATCATCTAGAGTAGTCTGGAAACACGTAGATGCAGCTGTTCATGGCTGTGAACAATCGAGATAAGTCCGGTCGCTTCTCGCGTCACGAACAAAAATGATAACACTCCTTTTCTGCGGCCTTGCGCGAACGAACGAACACTACAATGATACGTGGCATTACCCCCCTTCCAAAGAAGCATCGTCTCGATGCTTTAAAATGAAAATAAACACGGAGAATGAAACTTCGAGTCCTTTAGCGTTCATAATATGGCTTCAGGCGTACGACATGTACGACTTCCGGGCGTGGGCGGCGTCGCTGAGATGCTGTCGTGCCGTCGGGGATGACTTCATAGTCGAGGTCAACGATGCGACGGAGAACCCTGTACGGGCCAAAGTAGCGTCGCAGCAACTTTTCGCTCAATCCACGGCGGCGAACTGGCGTCCATATCCAAACCCGATCACCTGGCTTGTAATGCGTGTCTCGTCGGCGCAGATTGTAGCGTCGGGCGTCGGTGTGCTGCTGGTCTTGAATGCGAAGCCGCGCAAGTCTTCGGGCTTCCTCGGCGCGATGAAGGTAGGCGGCGACGTCGAGGTTGTCTTCGTCGGAAACGTGCGGGAGCATTGCGTCGAGTGTTGTCGTGGGCTTCCTGCCGTATACCAGCTAGAATGGAGTAAACCTGGTTGTCTCCTGGGCGGCAGTATTATAGGCGAAGATCACGTAGGGCAGAATAGAGTCCCACGTCTTGTGTTCGGCGTCGATGTACATGGAGAGCATGTCTGCGATGGTCTTGTTCAGACGCTCTGCGAGTCCGTTGGTTTGCGGATGATAGGCAGTTGTCCTCCGATGGCTTGTCTGGCTGTACATTAAAATGGCTTGCGTCAGCTCCGCTGTAAATTTTTATTTATTTATTTATTTAAACATACTGTCAATCCCCAGAGGGATTGTAACAGGGGTGGGTACAGAAAAACAATTTTACAGTATTATTAACAAAGAATTATACCAGAGAGAGCGGCACAATCGACTGGTTACATTAATACAGGACGTGTCAAAGTATATGTACAAGGAATTCAAGAGGCAACACAGAAAACTTACTGTGTTTCAAAATACATAAATAACAATGGTAAGTACACAATTTGTAAAAATTAGGATCATAAAATACATGCAAGTAATGCAGCACCAAACAATGAAAGCAAAATGATCAATGTAATAATAACACAGATATCATACAATAGTTTTACTCTGCGTTTGGCCACAATAGCGCTTCTTCTACAAGCTGGGTAAACTTTTCAGGCGAGCTTTGTTGTGCAATTATTGGATCAAGTTTGTTCCACTCGCGCACTGCGAGAGGAAAAAAGGAGTAGTGAAAGGCGTTGTTTTTACACGAGAATTCCTGAATTGTGAGAGCGTGTTTGTGGCGAGTGTTTCTAGAACGGTTGATACTAACAGAGGCTAAGGGATCAATCTTAAAGGAATTGTTAAGCAGTTCAAATAGGAACTTCAAGCGGTGTACCTTGGCTCGGTTAGTCAGCGTCGGAAGGCCTGCGAGATGTAGTAGTTCAGTTGAGGAATCGGTGCGGCGGTACCTGTTGAATATGAAACGAACAGCCTTGCGCTGCACGCTTTCTAACATGGTTACATCGTTTTTCACGTACGGAAACCAAGCTATGTTGGCGTATTCAAGAACTGGACGAATAAGGGTGACATATGCGAGTTGCTTAGTGCAGGGAGCAGAATGACGCAGCATACGTTTGAGAAAAAACAGTTTGTTCGTAGCTTTTTTTGTGACGTTTCGAACGTGCGTTGACCAGTTAAGATCTGATGTTATTGATACGCCCAAGTACCGATACTCCTGCACTTTAATTAGTGGGACGTTGTTGAGGCGATATTCAAAATTTAACGGTGTCTTTTTCTTGCTAATTGTCATGGAAACTGTTTTGTCTGGATTCATAATCATCTGCCATTTATTGCACCATTGCGAGACACGATTCAGGGCGTTGTTAAGGTTTACTTGGTCATTGGAATTTTTAATCTCTTGATAAATCACGCAATCATCTGCGAATAGGCGAACTTTGACATTTATATCCCTGGCTACGTCGTTAATATAGAGTAGGAATAAAAGCGGAGCAAGTACTGAGCCCTGTGGGACGCCGGATAGAACAGGAACCGTGTCTGAAACGCATTCACCAAGCTGTACAAACTGGTAGCGATCTGCAAGATAGTCACTAATCCAGCGAAGAATCGGGCCGTCTCCAAATAAGTTCTCTAGTTTAAATAACAATTTCACGTGGGACACCCGATCAAAGGCTTTTGATAAATCTAAAAAAATAGCATCAATTTGTGACTGGTCGTTAATGCCTAATGCGAAGTCATGAAGGGTTTCAATTAGCTGGGTAACGGTAGATAGGCCGGATCTAAACACATGCTGGTTTGAATTAAGTAGATTGTGTTCTTCTACAAACTGAGTCATGTATCTAAGTATTATATGCTCCAGTAATTTACAGCACGTGCAGGTCAGTGAAATGGGACGATAATTAGTCGGTGAAGATGAGTTGCCTGACTTGTGCACGGGGACTACTTTAGCTATTTTCCATTCTGATGGTAAACGGCCTTCCCGGAGTGATTTTGATTATACAAGAGAAAGAAATTTACTGACTGGTTCCGCATACCGTCTCAGAAAAGCATTTGGGATTCCGTCCGGTCCGTTGCTTTTCTTCTCGTCTAGATTCAGCAGAAGCGATAACAGTCCGCTCTCAGATATAATAGGAACGCCTGGCAGTTTGACGTGGGCGGTAGTGCTGGGCCTGCATTCAGGAAGCTGGTTGTCGTCTGGCGTAAAAATTGACTGAAAGTACCGGTTGAATGAATTTGCCTTTTCTCTGCCTTCCTGGAGAGATACCGGTGGATGAGGGTTTGGACGTTGATTTATATAATGTCAAAACTTATACGGGGCTGTTTTGATAAAATTGTTTAATGTGCTACTGCAGAAACGTTCTTTCGAGCATTTAATTTTACTCTTAAGTGACTTTGTTAATTCCTGGATCCGCAATTGGTAGGCTGGGACAGCTCGTAACTTGTTAGATTTGCGTAGCCGTTTTATTTTGCGCTTCGTATGTATTATATCACGCGTGATCCAAGGATTTTGCTTACGGATGACCTTTTTTGTTGAGGGTACAAAACTGTCAATGCAATGCCCAATATGAGCTTTGAATTGAAGCCAGGCCTCGTCTATGCTGGTTTGTTCATTGGTGCAGAGATCATAGAAGTCTGGAAATTCGTGAGCAAGGTATGTAAGTATGGCTGCGTCATCTGCTCTATTAAATACGTGTACACTTTTAAATGGACGATGAGAGCGAATGACATTCGGTAAGGGCAAGGTGCACACCACCAGTTCATGGTCAGAAAGGCCTTCATGTGTATGAATGTTAATTGTACCGCGGAGGAAGTGGTCTGTAACAAATATTAGGTCGAGAATTGTTCTGGACGCTCCCTGGATGCGAGTGGGCGTGGAAACAAGCTGACTTAGGTTAAATGTGAATAAAAAATCAAGCATTATGGAGCTTGCCACAGTTCCTGAACCCAGAGAGCTCCAGTCAATTTCTGGAAAGTTAAAATCTCCTGCCATTAGTATCCTGCTGCCAGACATATGCTTTAACATGTAATCAAACAAGGGATCTAGGTACGAGTTTTCTGCGTTTGGTGGCCGATAAACAACGCCAACGTGTGCGATACCATTTGTCAGATAAATCTTACACCAAACTGCTTCAACTGTTGGAACGTCCGGCATGACTGAATATTTTATGTCACCTTTCATAAGCAGAGCGACGCCCCCTCCTTTTGATTCTCTGTCTTTTCTTACAATTGTGTAGCCCGGCGGCACAATTTCACGGTCTGAAATGTTTTTGTGCAACCATGTCTCTGTAACTGCGACAACATCGGGTTTAAAAGCCAGCACAATAGCTTCAAGTTCATGTGTTTTATTTGTAATACTGCGTGCATTTAAGTTGAGTACAGTTATTGACGTTTGCTCCTGGTGATTCGCTTTCCGGTGTTGCTTTGATCTTCGTTTTTTGGCTCAACTGGAACAATGTCACTGCTCTCACTATCCCACGTGAAGAGCTGACCATTTATTTTCACTTTGTCATATACCAGAGATACCTTTTCTTTTCTATCACGGTGTTCTTTAGTGCGGTCCCATAATTTTTTCCTAACATTCCTTACAGCAAGCGAAAAATCTTCTCCAATGGAGAAACCGGAATCTTTTAGTTTAGAACATTGTTTAAGAATGCTAAGTTTGTCTCGGTAGTCAAGAAACTTCATGATTATAGGCCTAGATCTAGTTTCGTTGTCTTTACTTGGTCTGCCCAGACGATGAATTCTTTCAATGTCTGTCTTTGTAATTCCAAGTATATCCTCAAAGACCGTTTTCGTGACAGTTTCATGCAAAGTGTCTGTAGTTTCATCCTCCTGCTCCTTAACACCATAAATGATTATATTAGAGCGACGGCTTCTGTTCTCAAGCTCATCGATTTTGCTGGTCATGGCAGCAAGGTTATGTTCTAATTCCGTAACTTTCCTGGCGCACTCCGTGACTTGCTTTTCAAGCCCACTAATTTTTTCAAGCTTCTTTTCTATTGCAATAAGCTTCTGGTTGGTTACAGCTTTACCTTTCTTAATTTCCTGAATATCTTCAGCAATTATCTTCAGCTGTTCAGCAATCGTTTGGTCAATAGGGCCGGGATTTTCTTCGATATCACCGCTAAGCAAAAGCAGATATCGGAGCGACACAATCACATTCAAGAGCAATTCACAAAGCGGCTGTGGGCACGGCAGCAACAGCAAGCAGACGTTGTTACTTCTAAATGATTTCCCGTAACGTTTGCTCACCTGTACAAAAAATACGAACGGGTTGGTGACGCTCATCTTGGCGTTGCCGCCGCGCCCACTGCCGAAGGATCCGGCGAAGCCGCATTTTATACTGGATGGTCCTGATGTCCGTGTCGATGCGTTTGTGGTTTCCGTTGATAGCCGCGTGGTGCCATACGAGATATGATAGTCGCGCTGGTGAAAAGTGGCGGGTCGAAACGCTGGGATCCCTTCATCGCCTCCAGTAGTCCGAAGAATGGTCACTGACGCTTGACATGCCGATGGCGGCGCCTCTGGTAGCAGCAGCAATCCAAGAAAAACCTGTACAAAAAATGCGAACGGGTTGGTGACGCTCATCTTGGCGTTGCCGCCGCGCCCACTGCCGAAGGATCCGGCGAAGCCGCATTTTATACTGGATGGTCCTGATGTCCGTGTCGATGCGTTTGTGGTTTCCGTTGATAGCCGCGTGGTGCCATACGAGATATGATAGTCGCGCTGGTGAAAAGTGGCGGGTCGAAACGCTGGGATCCCTTCATCGCCTCCAGTAGTCCGAAGAATGGTCACTGACGCTTGACATGCCGATGGCGGCGCCTCTGGTAGCAGCAGCAATCCAAGAAAAACCTGTACAAAAAATGCGAACGGGTTGGTGACGCTCATCTTGGCGTTGCCGCCGCGCCCACTGCCGAAGGATCCGGCGAAGCCGCATTTTATACTGGATGGTCCTGATGTCCGTGTCGATGCGTTTGTGGTTTCCGTTGATAGCCGCGTGGTGCCATACGAGATATGATAGTCGCGCTGGTGAAAAGTGGCGGGTCGAAACGCTGGGATCCCTTCATCGCCTCCAGTAGTCCGAAGAATGGTCACTGACGCTTGACATGCCGATGGCGGCGCCTCTGGTAGCAGCAGCAATCCAAGAAAAACCTGTACAAAAAATGCGAACGGGTTGGTGACGCTCATCTTGGCGTTGCCGCCGCGCCCACTGCCGAAGGATCCGGCGAAGCCGCATTTTATACTGGATGGTCCTGATGTCCGTGTCGATGCGTTTGTGGTTTCCGTTGATAGCCGCGTGGTGCCATACGAGATATGATAGTCGCGCTGGTGAAAAGTGGCGGGTCGAAACGCTGGGATCCCTTCATCGCCTCCAGTAGTCCGAAGAATGGTCACTGACGCTTGACATGCCGATGGCGGCGCCTCTGGTAGCAGCAGCAATCCAAGAAAAACCTGTACAAAAAATGCGAACGGGTTGGTGACGCTCATCTTGGCGTTGCCGCCGCGCCCACGGCGGCAACGCCAAGATGAGCCAACGCCAAATGCCGTCCCTCTGTCTGTGATAAGCACTTCGGGGGCGCCGTGTCGTAGGAAAATTTCTTCGACAAAAAATTTTGCGACTTCTGTTGCGGTACCATCAGGCAACGCTTTTGCTTCGGCGTATCGGGTCATGTAGTCGGTGGTCACGATGATCCACTTGTTACCTGATGATGAAGTCGGAAAGGGGCCGAGGAGGTCCATCCTGATTTGCTGAAAGTGCTTAGTTGGCGGTGGTATGGGGTTCAGGAGTCCGGCTGGTCTAGTCGGAGGCCTTTTGCTTCGCTGACACTCACGGCACGTTTTTACGTCATGGGAAACGTCGGTAGCTAGCCGCGGCCAATAGTACTTCTCCTGGATGCGGTGCAACGTGCGAGCAATCCCGAGATGCCCTGCAGTCGGCTCATCATGACATGCCAGCATAATTTCTTGCCTGAGATTTTTGGGCACGACAAGAAGATGCACTGTCCTGTTGGGCGCGAAGTTCTTCTTCAGAAGGACATTATTGTGAAGGACGAAGGACGACAGTTGGCGCTTGAAACCCCGGGGAGGCGATGCTGTCTTGCCTTTCAAATAATCAACTAGGCTTTGCAACTCAGGATCCGAGCGCTGCTGCTGCGCGAAACTGCTGGCGCTTACCGGTCCTAAGAAAGCGTCGTCGTCTTCCTCTTCCAGTGCTGCGTCTACGGGGGCTCGCGATAGGCAGTCTGCATCGGAATGCTTGCGGCCAGATTTGTAGACTATACTTATGTGGAATTCTTGAAGACGCAGGCTCCAACGAGCAAGGCGGCCGGAGGGATCTTTCAAATTGGCCAACCAGCACAGAGCATGGTGATCGCTCACAACCTTGAATGGTCGTCCGTATAGGTCTTCTGGTCGCGGTTCGAGGACGGCCAAAGCTTTGCTTTCGATGGCTTCCATAGCGATATTAGCCGCTGTTACTGAGATGGCTGCCCCCATTGCTGTGCCAAAGGTTTGTTAGTAGAAGTTGCCGCTGTACGTAAAATATGTGTTGGCAAGAGAGAAATGCAAGAGTTGGCAAAGTTGCGCTGCTTCAAACGGCGTCAGACTCTTGCCACGAAGTGTCATTCTCGACACGTTGTTTAAATGTCTCAACTGCGACATCAATAGGTACGCTTGTAAATAGCGTGCAGACATCAAAAGAAACGATCTCGTGTGTGTCTTCTAGGGCGACCGCTTTCACCTTGTCGATGAAGCCGGATGAATTCTTAATGTCCGTGCCTGTCACTGGTCACTGACCATGGTTAGTGTTGCTATAAGACATTTCACGCAGCCAGCCGCGCAGAAGATGCCTGGAGCAACGCTCGCGCAGCCAGGAACAGCTGCTAGATGAGAAATTCGCCCAGTAGAGCGAAATGCTGCAGACCTCTCCAAGCGCTTGATGCTGGTATAACGATCAACCATGTCCTGAAGTGCATACACGTGGGCTTGCAGATGCTGTTCTCCATAAATCCAACAAGACTCGTTAGTGCCAGCGATAAATGGAAGAGGAGGAGCGAATTTTGCCTAAGACACATTTTCACGCGTTCCCAGGTTTTCCAGCTGAAGCCTTTTATTTGCGCTTATGTCTGACTTAAAAGTCAGCAATGTTATTGTGCCAGGCCAAGCATTATTTTTGGCAGCAAGTTGAGTCTCAGCTCTCTGAGGTGTACTTAGCTTACGTAGCTGCCCTGGCGCCAATGCTGCAGAAGGTCAACCGAGACCAAGTCACTGAATCCCTTCCTTTTTGTTTATGTATGGGAGTTTAACGTCCCAAAGCGACTAAGGCTATGAGGGACGCTGTAAGGAAGGTCTCCGGAAAATTTGACCACTTGGGGTTCTTTAGCGTGCACCGACATCACACAGTACACAGGCCTCTAGAATTTCACCTCCATGCAAATTCGACCGCCGCGCCCGGGATCGAACCCGCGTCTTTCGGGTCAGCAGCCGCGCTCCATAACCACTGATCCAACGCGGTGGCTGAAATCCCTTCTCTTCCTGCTCCTCATCGAGTTCCTACAGTTGCTCCATTGACCTACTCCGAATGAGCGTCATGGTATAGTTAATCCATTACTGTTACAGACCCTTTGACCTACATCGAAGCTGCAGAAAGCTGTTTCCAACCAGACTGCAAGTCCTGCGAAGAGCAGCGGGTTCACGAACAGCACCGCTGCCTCCTCCCTTAGTGCTTCCGCACATTGACGACTTGTGGAGCGAATCGGACAGTCGCTTTCTTTGTTCCTGGTATCCTAGGTTACGTGGCCGGCCACGGTCGTCGCCACATGGTCGCCCGTCCTTACGCTTCGGCATTTTCTTTCCCGCGTCAGCTATTTCGTTTCTCCCCCAAACTCGTATCTGAAGGCCTAAGCAACCGCCCAGTGTCCGTACGCGACCCCGCGATCCTGTTCCCTCGTTGCCGCTAGCTGTCATGTATGTGCTGTCGGTCTAACTCCGCTGACATGGTTAAGTCACGCAGATCAAAAGGCAAGAACTGCGTGCTCTGCGCAAAACTCAACGCCTCCTCTTTCCGTGCACAACCACAAAAAGGTCCCCTTTGAAGGGCACGTAGTGACCACTGATCCGGATCATAAGAGGGAAATAACTAGAATAAGAATAGGGTCCATCTTAAGTTAAGGACAACGCAGCGAGCTATGGAAAGAAAGGTGATAGGTGTAAGGTTAAGGTATCGGAAGCGGGCAGAGTGGGTGAGGGAACAAACGCGGGTTAATGACATCCTTGTCGAAATCAAGAGGAAGAAATGGACTTGGGCAGGGCACGTAATGCGAAGGGAAGATAACCGGTGGTCCTTAAGGGTAACGGAGTGGATGCCAAGACAAGGCAAACGTAGCAGGGTGCGTCAGAAAGTTAGGTGGGCGGATCAGATTAAGAAGTTTGCAGGGATACGGTGGCCGCAAGTGGCAAAGGACCGGGTTAATTGGAGAGACATGGGAGAGGCATTTGCCCTGCAGTGGGAGCAGTTAGGCTGATGATGATGATGATGACGATGATGATGATGAAGGCCTGCCAGTGTTCGTGCTTATCGACAACGAGGCCACGGTTTTAGCGATGCTAGAAAGACACTGTCGCCGTGACGCAAACTAATGAACATTTACGAGTATCCTTATACCTTGTATATTATGCGCATTGATGGTTTGTTCATCCTTAGGCTTTTATGCGAACGGGTTTTGTATGAGGTGCCCTGTCTGTATGTAAGCAATTCGCAGACCAAGGAAATCGTTCCATCAGGAAGCTGTCCTATACGGAACGGGGCGGGCAGCAATATGTCGGAGGTTCAAAGAGGCGATCTCGTGACCTCCATATTGTCCTGCACTTATTGCACTTCAATGAACGATAAAGGTTATTCATTTTCTTCTAAACCTTGAATAATTTCTAGTTTCCCTTGAATTTGTAATCTTTCTCGATGTTTTTAAGACTTTCTTCAGAAATGTGCAAATGTCAAATGATGAAATAAATTCTGGATACGCATTCCTATCCCATGGATTTCAAACTTGAGCCCGTCTCGATGAATGGCGCTGAAGTTACTATTCTCTTCTCTCTCTAATTCCACTGACTTTTTGTTCGTCCCGCAAATTACTACAATGAATTTGCTTGAAAGGCGTCCAATACGTGGAAACGAGGTAGCCACACCAGGACTCTCATTCTCAGCTCTCATTCTCAGGACTCTCATGCAGAAATGCAGTCCTAGCCATAGGCTGAACTTTCGAAGCTTGAACAAAGAGCCCTCTTTTCCTTTTCGCCGCAAAAGCGGCCATCGGGTGGAAAGCGTAATCATAGAACGGCGGAAAACGGCTTTAAATTGCTTCTGGGACACTCTATCATTGTCTCTGTAGTCTTTATAGGTAGTTATTTGCATCAAAGCAACCGTAGTACGTGTTACGGAGGCCCTTTCAGGTGCACCCCACATGTTAAGAAAATGAGTGAGGAAGGTACGAAAGAGACAGACCTAAAGAACAAATAAGCTATGATTGTTAATGGTATCACTTGATATTGACGACCTACGAGCATCAAGATTGCTTGGTGTCGTTTTTATAACTGCAGACAGTTCTTCACTTCTGTGTGCAGCTGTTTATAGGCCGCAACATCACAGTACTCAGCAAAGGTGCAACGAACACGCAATGCATTCTAAGGATAACATCTCGTAATTTTAGTGATGGTTATTCCCATAGGAATCGTTGTTCAGGATAGTTTTTTTTCCTGCTTAATCGGGGCTTCGTTCCTTTTGTGCATTGAAAATCTGAGCCTGTAAATAAAGGCATCGAATGAATTCATTATAGTTTATACTACTAAACAGGATGGGGTGATTGTATTTTGTTTTTTTCTGGTTCGAGATAATTCCTACCCTCCCTTTTGATTTTACGTTTCTATTTTCAACGTTAAGCAGATCTGTAGTCCGGTTCTCCGCACAAGAATAAGCAAAATATGTACTCTGTGTTGCAAAGCTGCAGCCTTTAATAGCTGCAGCCCATAGTAATACAGACTGCTTAATTGAGAGACCTAAATGATGATGCTACGAGGGATATTTAGGACTAATAATGAAGCTTCTCACTGGGTGGGTTGATGCATGCGGATCTTGTAAAAAGGTTCAGTGCAGACACTAACGACGACAAAGGCGGCAGATAAATACGAGCGCTAAGTGGCAAAGCTTATTTTTGGGCGGGTGTGTGTGTCATCATTTGCAGTAAAACTTTTTACCAAGGCTGATAGTGGGGCTTTGCACAGCTAGCCGCATTGCTGCAGAGTATAGCCAACGTCTGCCTTATCGACTAGATAGGGATAGAGCACTGACTACATTAAATTATCTCCAGAGGTATATACAGTTCTTTGAACAAGTGCGTAGCGAATACCGGTTGTGCGAACAGTTTTTTACGTGCGAGAAAAACAATCTGCACCATCGATCATGTACGGAGACTTGGTTCTGGCTTGTAGCCCCCACGACTGGCAGTGCAACCGTCTTATGACATTTGATGACATTTGCAACTACAAGACATCTCATACAGAAGCTGAAAAACATCTTTAGATGTTATGCCCGTTTTGCAAACCTTTGCTTAAAACATAATGACTGGCTAGTTGGTTCTGCTGCGCTGCAATTTTCCAGTTTGCAAACCTTTGTCCGTTTAGGACGCATTGTGCACAAATGTTTCGTTTGTGATTTCAGAACATCTTCGGGGGTTTCAATGCCATCCTATGCTTCGAGACAATTTGTAGCTCCGTCTAGAGCCACCTATTTTCTTTTACCTTTTAGCAAGAAGATGTGGCAAAAATACCAGAACCAAGTATTCACGTGGTAAATTACCGGTGCGATGCTCGCTTAGTTCAGGCACCGGACATTCTGGTGAGCCTGCCATTAGCTCGCTCGACTTGGATCATATTGTTTGCTGCTGGCTTGTCCTTTGAGCTTTTTATTCAAAACGGTTTCTGTTTACGGCGTGCTACAGTGAAATTGGTTTGTCGGTCTTCTTGGTCGCATCCCGTCACAGAGCTGTCCTAAAAAAAACTTAGATTCTGTTTCTACCCATATCCTGTATAAATAAAAAAGATAAATGTTTGAAAACACGAATTTTCCAGCAGCAAAAAAATGCGCTTGAAACCATATAGCGCACTGGCTTTTTTTTCCAACCTCGATGGAGCCATTGTCCTGGTGTGTCTCCTGCCGAAGAAAGAAATAACTCTGGTTTCATTCTTTTAAGTTCTCACTCCGCGCCATCATTTCTTGTACCCTGGCGAACAGCTGCGTTCATCATCCTGCCGGTCACTGCGTTTATCCGCTCTGTCTAGTTCCTGACGCTCAGTGTTACATTTACCATGTACCTCACAATGGTTTGGAATCAGGCGACAGCTCTTTCTGTGCCTGTTACGAGACGATCGAGAATGGAGATTCTGTATCCGAGTATATTTCGTGCGCACGTACATATGCCCTGCTGCACGCTCAACCGCCTTGATCCTCCGGCGCTGATGAAGATCAATATCGTCGTGTGGGGGCGATAGCGACACTCCATACTTATAATATTGCCGCATCTACAACAATAGCCGCTCGGCGGCTGTTCGGAACGCAGCTCGTGCGCCACGCGGTTCGCGGCTGAAGAAGACGAAGCTCGACGTTCCATCCTGGCCGTCTCGGTGTGCGCTGGCATCATCTCGGTGTTGGCGTTCCTCTGCCGTCTGGACGCGGCGCTACCTGTACCAACTGCTACGTGACACTGGTGGAGGTTGCGGGCTCGACGTCCCATGTCCAACACCTCTTCAGACAGCCGCTCATCGAGTCCCGACCAGCTACCCCTTGTCTGCACGCCCGTTCACCGCAGCAGCCGCCGCCTCCTGGGACTGGTCCCAGAGTTTGGTCTCCTCCCAAAAGAGGCACGCACTCATCGACCTGGTGAGCATTCCACCATGGCTCAGGCTAGCGCTTCACACTTGACGCTCCAGCAACCCCGCGTGCCAGCCAGCTTCCATGGCGTCACTTTCGAAGACGTTGAAGACTGGCTTGACCAGTTTGAGCGGGTTGCCGATTTCAACCAATGGAGCCCTGCGCAGAAGCTGCGGAACGTGTATTTCGCCCTCGAAGACGGAGCCAAGATTTGGTTCGAGAACAGGGAGGCCGATCTCCAAAGCTGGGATACCTTCCGCCAGCAGGTCCGGGACACCTTTGCTAGCACGGACCGCCGGGATCGTGCGCGGCGCCTCCTGGACGCTCGCGTCCAAAAGCCTAATGAGACAGTTGCCATGTTCGCCGAGGACGTGACCCGTCTTTGTCGGCGCGCTGACCCAGATATGGCGGAATCCGCGAAGCTCCGCCACCTGATGCAAGGTGTGAAGGACCAACTCTTCGCTGGTTTGGTCCGGAATCCCCCGCAGACGGTAGCCGACTTCATCAAAGAGGCGACCGCCATTGAGCGGGCCTTGCATCAACGCTGCCGCCGAAATGACTCCTTGTGCGGTGAGCCAAGCGCCAGTGCGGCTTCTTTGAGCGTGTCCAGCGACAATGCGTCGCTGCGTGAGCTCATACGCGCTGTGGTCCGTGAAGAGCTGCAGAAACTGACCCTTGCCTCGTCTGACCCGACGGCTGCGGCTCTTACCGAGGTTGTGCGCGACGAGATTCGTCAAGCATTTTCACCGCCTCCCCCAGTCATACCGGAGCCACGCCCCATGAGCTACGCCGCGGCTCTCCGTTCCGAGTTGCCACCTGTGCAACGCTTGCCGTACCACCCGCCGCCGCCAACCGCTCCGCCACCGTCATTCTACCAGCGGCCTCAGCGAGGACCTGCCATGCGTCCACCGGCCCGGAAGGCGGCTGTTTGGCGCACTTCTGATCAGCAGCCGCTCTGTTACCATTGCGGGGAAGCCGGCCACCTGTATCGCCGTTGCCCATACCGTGAAATCGGCCTCCGGGGTTTCCCACGTGACGCTCCTTGTCCCCGTCTCGGTGAGCGACCCCACGAAATAGAGGAGTACCTTGCTGCCCATGACACCACCTCTAACCGCCGACCCCGATCTCCGTCTCCCGCACGCGTCACGTCGCCCAGCCGCCAGGCTTTCTCAGATGGACTGCGGGGCCGGTCTCCAAGCCCGCGCCGGGGAAACTGAAAGCGGCGACCTCAGGGGGGAAGGTTGCTGACAGCGGATATAACGAAGACCCCCGAACGCCGCCGGAGCGCGATGCCGAGATCCCGATGCCGCCGCAGCACGATTCTGTGAACCCGAGTTTCCCAGACACCGATGCAGTTAGCGCCGACCTCCGCATTCACGTTGACGGGCACCCAGTGACTGCTTTAGTCGATACAGGCGCGGACTTTTCGATCATAAGCAAGCACCTCGCGGATCGCCTCAGCAAGGTAAAGACAGCCTGGGATGGACCTCAAATTCGTACTGCTGGCGGTCACCTCATGACGCCTGTCGGAAGATGCACTGCTCGAGTCACCATTGCCAATTCTGCTTTTGTTGGCACTTTTGTTGTTCTGCCGCACTGCTGCAAAGACCTGATCCTCGGAATGGACTTCTTGCGTGAGCATGGTGCCATCATAAACCTTCCTGATCGTCTGGTAACATTTTCGACCCCTGGAACGATTCCAGCCGACACCGAACCACGCAGAGTGGCCCTGCGCATAATCGACGCCGATGTGACCGTCCCTCCGCGATCCTGTGCCCTCGTTACCGTCATTTGTGACGACCTGTGCAGTGCTGACGGCGTAGCAGAACAGAACACTGCGCTTGTGCTCTCCCATGGGGTCTGCATCGCCAGAGGTATCGTCACGCTACGGAACGGCCTAGCAGATGTCCTTCTAACGAATTTCGGGACCGAACGGCAACACATCGCCAAGGGCACTGCGGTCGCATACTTCGAGGGCATCGCCGAAATTAACGACTGCCTTGCCCTCCAGAGCGAAACGTCCAATTCTTGCACACCTCAGCTGATCCTCGACGTGAACCCAGGCTTACCCCCAGCCGATAGGGAGAGCCTAGTCGGCCTACTGCATCAGTTCCAAGACTGTTTCTCGTCTACGTCGGCAGTCAAACAGACGCCTCTCGCTAAGCACCGCATCATTACGGACTGCAGTACCCGACCAATTCGGCAAAACCCATACCGTGTCTCACTGCGGGAGCGTGAAGCCATAGCTGAACAAGTCAAAGAGATGCTGCAGGATGGTGTTATTCAGCCGTCGAGGAGCCCGTGGGCTTCGCCTGTGGTTTTGGTTAAGAAGAAGGATGGTAGTCTGCGATTTTGCGTTGACTACCGGAAGCTTAACCAGGTTACCAAGAAAGACGTCTACCCGTTACCACGCATTGACGACTCTCTTGACCGGTTGCGGCACGCGCGCTACTTTTCTTCGCTGGACTTAAAAAGTGGTTACTGGCAGATCGAAGTTGACGAGCGGGATCGCGAGAAGACAGCGTTCGTGACGCCGGATGGCCTTTATGAGTTCAAGGTCCTTCCTTTCGGTTTGTGTTCAGCTCCAGCAACATTTCAGAGAATGATGGACGCTGTTTTGTCGGGCCTGAAATGGCAGACGTGCTTGGTATACCTGGACGACGTTGTTGTATTTTCGCCAACGTTCGAAGAACACCTCCAGCGCCTCTTGGCCGTGCTACAGGCTATACGATCTGCCGGCCTGACGTTGAAGCCCGAGAAATGCCACTTTGGTTATGAGGAGCTCCTTTTCCTGGGCCATGTCGTCAGCCATCGTGGAGTCCGGCCGGATCCTGCTAAAACAGCTGCCGTCGCCAACTTTCCCACTCCTTCGGACAAGAAAACGGTCCGGCGTTTTTTGGGCCTTTGCGCGTATTACCGGCGGTTCATTGGCAACTTTTCCCTACTTGCTGCACCGTTGACGCATCTTACAAGAGAGGAAGTCCCATTCACGTGGACAGAACAGCAGCAGCAGGCATTTGATGAATTACGGCGACGCTTGCAAACCACGCCTGTCCTTGGTCATTTCGATTCTCGTGCGGAGACTCTCGTCCACACAGATGCCAGCAACGTGGGTCTCGGTGCTGTACTCGTCCAGTGGCAGGACGGCGCTGAGCGCGTAATAGCATACGCCAGCCGCACTCTGTCTCGTGCCGAATCTAATTATTCCACGACCGAAAAAGAATGCCTTGCTGTGGTATGGGCTGTGACAAAATTTCGACCTTACCTGTACGGCCGACATTTTCAAGTTGTAACCGACCACCACTCTCTCTGCTGGTTGACGAACTTACGGGATCCCTCTGGCCGCCTCGCGCGTTGGAGCTTACGCCTTCAGGAGTTTGACATGTCCATCGTCTATAAATCAGGGCGCCAGCACAACGATGCCGACTGCTTGTCCAGATATCCAGTCGAGGCTGCGCGCGACGACGACGAACCGGACTTTCCTCTCATCGCAGCCGTAGACGCAGCGACTATTTCCAGTCAGCAACGTGAGGACCCGGCGCTGAAACCTCTCATCGACTTCCTGGAAGCCCGTACCGAGGAGGTTCCCCAGCCCTTCGCAAGAACCCAGTCCTCCTTTTGTCTGCGCAACAACGTGCTGTACAAAGCCAACTTTTCTCCAACCGGAAGCGACTACCTCCTCGTCGTTCCAGCGAATCTCCGTGAAGAAATCTTGCAGGCGTGTCACGACGAGCCCACCGCAGGTCACCTCGGCTACGCCCGCACTCTGGCTCGGATCAAAAAGAGCTATTACTGGCCTAAGCTTGCGGCGACTGTACGACACTATGTGCGCACGTGCCGTAATTGTCAACGACGAAAAACACCCCCTGTCAAGCCAGCTGGACTTTTACATCCCGTTCAAGTGCCCAGACTCCCGTTTGAGCAAGTTGGCATGGACCTTCTCGGCCCTTTTCCAACTTCATCTTCGGGAAACCGGTGGATTATCGTCGCTACTGATTACCTTACGCGCTACGCTGAAACCAAGGCCCTCGGTCAAATGTTTAGGGGAATCCCCCAAGGTGGAGTAGATTTGTAATAAGGGAGTAATTACTCATTGGCATCCACCCAAGCGCAGCCATACGGCTACAAAGGAAAGCTATACAGCTTTCTCAGAAACTTCGTAGTTAAAGAAAAATTCGTCCTGGTCCGGGGTTCGAACCCGGAACCACCGCCACACCGGAGCAGTCGCTCTACCAATTGAACTAACCGGGACGGCAAGCTTATGGTAGGGCGAGAGCGAATTGATCAGTAACTCGAAGTGGGAAGAGTGTTAGTCAAATGTTTAGGGGAATCCCCCAAGGTGGAGTAGATTTGTAATAAGGGAGTAATTACTCATTGGCATCCACCCAAGCGCAGCCATACGGCTACAAAGGAAAGCTATACAGCTTTCTCAGAAACTTCGTAGTTAAAGAAAAATTCGTCCTGGTCCGGGGTTCGAACCCGGAACCACCGCCACACCGGAGCAGTCGCTCTACCAATTGAACTAACCGGGACGGCAAGCTTATGGTAGGGCGAGAGCGAATTGATCAGTAACTCGAAGTGGGAAGAGTGTTGGTCAAATGTTTAGGGGAATCCCCCAAGGTGGAGTAGATTTGTAATAAGGGAGTAATTACTCATTGGCATCCACCCAAGCGCAGCCATACGGCTACAAAGGAAAGCTATACAGCTTTCTCAGAAACTTCGTAGTTAAAACTAACTACGAAACTAACTATCAATTCGCCAGTGTTGCTAGTGTCGCCAGTGTTGCTAATGATGGACGCAAAATGAAGTAAATCACTTCAAAGCACCCCTGATAATGCGTGCTTATTGTAATCGAAAATTCAGTGTTTTTTTCAATATCTTCTATCGCGGTTCAGATTTTTTTTCCCTGCCGCGTTTAATTTTGCTAAAAAAAGATGCTTTGTTGAGACAACTTGTACATCAGAGAGGAGGCTGCTGATTGCAATATTGCATCATTTATGATGCGTAACTAAGCTGCAGGCCTGGTTGAAATAAGGAGCTCTGGATGACATATATTGAAGCTCCTTACTCTCCTGATATCCTACCGGGCTTAGCTTCCGGTGCAATGAACCAGCGCACGATATTGTTCTAGCAAAGGAGCCCCCGCGAAGCATTCACATGACCTAGCAAGTTTAAGTCCATGGTAGAGAGAGGGTGTGGTAGATGGTCCTTGGCGATCACAAAATGAACAAGGGAGGGGAAAAGCTCAGGTTGCTTGAGCCAACGTTTCGACAAGGGGACTTGTCTTCGTCTGGGCAAAGCGTTCATCATTGGCAGGGATTAAATAGGGCCTTCGCTCCGAGGAGGAAGGCCCCGGGGGTGGGGAAGGAAAGTGGTGTGAGAGGGGATGCGTGTCAGGAAGGGGAGGGAGGTGAATCTTGATTCGTTAAGCTGCTATAGTGGAAAAACTTATATCCGGGGGGTGTGTAATGAACAAAGGCTTTGAAGAGGCTGCGACGGGGGGGAGGCGCTGGGTGGACCTGTGAAACTCAGATAAGAAGATTAGTCAGCGTGGCACAGGGAAATGAGAACAGGGCAAACTAAAGCAAGTTTAAGGTGTGCTCAAGAAGTGCACGATAATGTCATAGTGAAGTAGCCACGCTGAAGTATTCACAACAGTTTCCGTTATTGTGTAAGTTTTCCACACGTTTCGCATAAAAGCCTTACGCAAAAAATGGCGCCTAATAAGCTACACGGAGAATGTCGTTTGCATTAATTTGCGATGTTGATAAAGAAAGATAAGAAGTGTAATCAACTTTTTTCTGTTCAAAATTTGCTTAATAACTTAACAAGCTCCTCGGTTTTGGCTGTCTTGGTGCCATAGAAAGCGCAAGAGGGTTCTCGCACAACTGCTGTCCTCACTTTTCGACCATGCTCAACGTGACTCTTGAGTTGTGACAGAACGTTCCACGCCACCGCTGCGGTTGGGGGTGGGGCTGGTGAATTCCCTCAACAACAGGCTACACGCCCCACAAGAGATCATTTAGAATATTCAGTCTGTCCACTTGGAAGGCATCATCATCAGCGATTTCCATCAGCGCCGTGCCCCACATTTTTGGCACCTTTGGCTAGAAGACACGCAGCTTCAGTGCTCTACACAGCCTTTGCACCAGTTTCCACCTTGTGACATGCCTGGTGGCGTTTGTGAAAGCGATGGAGGAAACTTTGCAGTGGACAAGGGGACTGACTACCATTCAGGGCGGATTTTCGGAAAGGCTTTTGGACTCCTGTTGTGATGCTCACGATGTGCACGGTCCGTCCGGCCTCACCTCTCAGCAAAAGTTACAAGCTGGTATGCGAGACTTACTCCGATCCGATGACAGTGCGCGTTGCCGTGCAGGTCAAATCTGCTGTCGATAAAGGAGGGCTAACAACACTTGGACCGGACTTGACTACAAGAAGGCACTGCAGGGTGAAATGAGTGTCGATCCGGATGCCGGCGCTCGATCAGCAGTGTCGGTGCGCTAGCCGTTGGTGCAAAATCACTCGCGTTGTAGCTGTTCACAGGCGTAGTTTGCTCACTTCAGATCAAGGTGACAGATTACGGGTGTGCTTGCTAAGCCGGAGGCACTGACCCAACGAAAACACACCGCTGTTGCTGCTTGCACTCCGCATATATGTCGCCGTCGTTTGCTGCAGGTTCGCAACTGAGAGACCGACGGCGCTCCTCGCCGCGCCGCATAGTCATGCCTTTTTCTCGCACCCGAAACTCACTATGAATGGTTGAGACACGGATGCTAGCAAATCCAAAACAAGTGCGCTTGAGCAACGTTCTGATTTTGTGACGCGCCGAAACAGTCGCCAGCATCGGAAACAGTGCATGTCCTCGAGTGCAACGAAGGTGCACTTACATTTGAGCTCACTATACAGCGGAAGGACTACACCCTAGAAGGAACTTTTCGCTGCTGTTTCAATGCTGATATCATTTATTTTAATGTGAAAATGAACAGGTCACGGACGAGAAGAAAGAAGCATTCACCAATTTATTGCGCTTCGTGCTCTGGATACACAACTAGTTTCCATGCGCGTCTCTTACGCCGCGCTGGCTGCAGAAAGGCCCACAGCTGCATGCCGACATCGCGACTGCAGCTTTGAGCACAGAGCCAATGTCAAGGAAGATGGCTAGGACACAGAAACAAGAAAATTGCGCTTGCTGTGGCTTCGCCGGGCGCCGTACTTTTCCATCTGGCCCAAGCGCAGTCCGGCAGGCGCATGCCAAAGTAACGGCGGAGGCACCGCGCTTGCTGTGCCACATACCAGACGGCGCTGAATTTTCCAATCATAAAAAGGATAAACAACACAGTTGAACAAAAATAATGTAACAAGAGGTGAGCATGGCGGCAATTGCTACCACCCCGTTTCAAAGGGGGCACTCCTATCCGTCCGTCCGTCCGTCCGTCCGTCCGTCCGTCCGTCCGTCCGTCCGTCCGTCCGTCCGTCCGTCCGTCCGTCCGTCCGTCCGTCCGTCCGTCCGTGCATGCATGCATGCATGCATGCATGCATGCATGCATGCATGCATCCATCCATCCATCCATCCATCCATCCATCCATCCATCCATCCATCCATCCATCCATCCATCCATCCATCCATCCATCCATCCATCCATCCATCCATCCATCCATCCATCCATCCATCCATCCATCCATCCATCCATCCATCCATCCATCCATCCATCCATCCATCCATCCATCCATCCATCCATCCATCCATCCATCCATCCATCCATCCATCCATCCATCCATCCATCCATCCATCCATCCATCCATCCATCCATCCATCCATCCATCCATCCATCCATCCATCCATCCATCCATCCATCCATCCATCCATCCATCCATCCATCCATCCATCCATCCATCCATCCATCCATCCATCCATCCATCCATCCATCCATCCATCCATCCATCCATCCATCCATCCATCCATCCATCCATCCATCCATCCATCCATCCATCCATCCATCCATCCATCCATCCATCCATCCATCCATCCATCCATCCATCCATCCATCCATCCATCCATCCATCCATCCATCCATCCATCCATCCATCCATCCATCCATCCATCCATCCGTCCGTCCGTCCGTCCGTCCGTCCGTCCGTCCGTCCGTCCGTCCGTCCGTCCGTCCGTCCGTCCGTCCGTCCGTCCGTCCGTCCGTCCGTCCGTCCGTCCGTCCGTCCGTCCGTCCGTCCGTCCGTCCGTCCGTCCGTCCGTCCGTCCGTCCGTCCGTCCGTCCGTCCGTCCGTCCGTCCGTCCGTCCGTCCGTCCGTCCGTCCGTCCGTCCGTCCGTCCGTCCGTCCGTCCGTCCGTCCGTCCGTCCGTCCGTCCGTCCGTCCGTCCGTCCGTCCGTCCGTCCGTCCGTCCGTCCGTCCGTCCGTCCGTCCGTCCGTCCGTCCGTCCGTCCGTCCGTCCGTCCGTCCGTCCGTCCGTCCGTCCGTCCGTCCGTCCGTCCGTCCGTCCGTCCGTCCGTCCGTCCGTCCGTCCGTCCGTCCGTCCGTCCATGCATACATGCATACATGCATACATGCATGCATGCATTTGATTGTTTTTTATTCACCTTCCTTATCCACTCTCTCTCAAGTAAAGAACAACGCCACTAATAACCTCCTACAATCAACGTCATAAATAAAGATAAACGACATTCCCTCACTTTTTCATAAGTTTTCACAGGTTTCAGTGACAGGTGCCCTTCGCATGAATATCTTATCTGCCCATCATATTCCTTCCTTTGTCTGCTCAATATACGGACAATGAATTAATACGGGCTATACATATGCCGTCTTATCCATTATATAGGAATCAAATGGGAGCAATGCAACAGTTAAGAAGCCAGGTAGAAAACGAAATAGAAGCTAACGAATTCATGAGTATTTGCATATCTTCAGTGTCACTATATTTAAAACTCCACATGTCGACTGATATCGAAGATTTCAGTAGTGCGATCTTGGCGTTGTAGTAGCACCGTGGCAGTGTAATCCGCAATGCGTTCGCTCATCTAATATCGTCATCAACATCATCGCTCACCTTATTACCAGCAGCAGTAATACTTAGTTCCTGCGGGACAATAATCCTGTTCACTTATGTCCTTTTAGCCTTTGTCAGTGTTAACTGTGGCTAGGCTGGCACTTATAATACCTTATTTCCTCTCAACAATCCACGTACCCCTGATCAGTTATATGTTTCTTTCGCGCTATCTACGCTGTTACACCTCAACAGCGCAGGCTATCTGTTGCGGGAATTGCATCACCTTGGCAAGCTTATTGATTAACCTAATTTGAGCATGAATATAAACTGAGGCTTTTTGTTTACTCAATACTGCCCTTTGGTTCGTAACGTCTATAATTTTTTGCTTTAAATATATGCTGCATTCTTTTTTGTATACATCCAGCTCTTCTGCTAGCCTCCGCGTTTGAATCCCCTGGGTGAGTAGTAGCAGTGTGCATCGGATAGCGCAGTTACTTCTGAGCATATTAACGATTTCAGAAAGCGCGGTTCACAAAATGACAGCGCGTGCAAAGTGCACTCGGCCACATTCTTGTTCGCAGCCTAACGAACGGTTCATATGGTACACACTGCCCTCCACAATGCCACTAATCATAAGTTCATGCTAAATCGAAAATACGCTGTCGAAACAGTTCGAGCATTTCATTTCAGCGGCGAGTTCGAAAACCATACAGTGTCAAAACACGGTGAGTCTGGAACAATTTGCGCACCTTTCTTGCTGTGAATGAAATGAGCCAAAATACCGGACAATCTGTCCAGCCGAAGTACAATGGCGAGGGTAAAAAGTTACAAATGACGGATTACCTGAGCTGCGAAGTGGTAAAGCGGCGGTGTGTTTCATGAACATTCCTGTTGGGGCACTTCGAGATAATTCACATTCTACAGTGTTAAGGGTGGGTCATCAAACCATCGTTCCCAGGAAATAACTGTCTTTTTTGCCTTTTCTCCTCCTCGGCTGTAGTGGGTTACGTGTGCTATTGTATTTGCTCCAAACTATACGGTGTTCATTCTGATAAATACGAAATCACATAACCATAGAAACACAAGTTACGGGCCAGAGCTTCCGTCCTGAGCCAACACCGTGTAGCCCTTATTGATTTTGTAGATTGCTGTTCAGACCCTGCTTCCAGAAGCTGATATGAAAAATGACTGCTTTTCTTGTGCGTTGATGCTTTCTGAGGATGTCCTCAGTTACATAGGTGCGCGGACGATGACTTCTCAAAGTGAGGAGCTTTGAAGTCGCTTCTAAAGGCGGCATTCTTCCCAACGCTTCCAAACTTCGTACATTTGCCGAATTTCCCACACCAACCTAGCACACGAGGAGACCTAACAGACCAAAAAGCAAATATTCGGCACCATACGTGCATGACCATGGCCGCCGTCACATGTTACCTGGGCCGTTAAACTTAAGTAGGAACTGTTGTAGGTACGAATTGCGCACAAAAGACACACACAGGAAAACACGAGGGAGACTGAAAGAGCGCAAACTATCAACTGGTGTTTATTAGATTCAGTGCCGCTTTATAGGCAGTGTGCACACGTGCCTACAAAAAGGGGAGGGAGAGGACAATGAGGCAAATCAACCCTGCGCGACAATACATCAAAAACGCTCCAAAAACTTCTTTTCCGCGTTGTACAATGAAACGGAGGTGTCACTCACACAGTTATCACCTCCTGCCTTGATGTATGCACCAGTATGATGCACCAGTATGTATGCACCAGTATGCACCAGTATGATGTATGCAACAGTATGTACCAACTCGCCCAACAAGAAGTTCTTCTTAATTAAGTAGGAACTGTTCACCGGAAATACTGGAGGATTATCTTAGGCTAATCCAACGGCTGTATGTTTTCTTCCTTCTTGTTTCAGCTCAGGGAATTACAAAGAAACCACTTAGATATTGAAAATGCAGCGTCATCTGGTGTGCGTGATAACATTTCTTCTGTGCATCCACTGCCTATTACCAAGGTACGTAGTTTAAAGATATCAGCACATCATCTCCTTTGCTCAACTTTTGAGACAAATAGTGTTTGAAACTTTGAGCCAGTCAAGAAAAAAATAAAAATAAATTGTTTTGCGCAGTATCTGTAGGTATAATTGGCGTACCAGAATTTTAGTAACAAATGGAAACTCCCTACAATGAACGCAAAAAATTTTGACGTAGTCGTATATAATGAAAAAGTAGGAGAAATATTGTCACAGGTGTCCCGGCTCACCGTAGTGATAGCAGAGTGGACGGTAGTTTGGAGTGCGCCAGATGTCACTTTTACGGGGGGAATACGCTGGAGCAGGACGAGAAGGTGGTGGCGGCCGTAAAGGGACTGGGGTTACGTGAAGGTGACTCAGCGACGGCGGTGGTGCGCGAAGACTAACAGCGGCGTATGTGATTAGCGGTGGGGCTGTAGACGGCTGAACGGGAGCTGGGGTTGTAAGCGCCTGTTGCACCTCTTCCCGAATAACCTCGGAGAGAGTAGAAACCGTTGGCGCAGGTGGCGTAGCCGGGAACAGCTTCTGGAGCTCCTCGCGAACGACAGCGCGTACAGTTTCGCGAAGCACGTCAGTAGTATTGATTTCAGTGGCTGCCGCAGTCATGGCGGAAGGCTGACGTTCGTATTGCCGCAACCTCATATCGAGTGTATTTTCTATGGTGCTGCCTCCGACAGAAATTCTGCTACCATGCGCGGTGGATTCCGAACCAGTCCGGCAAAGATTTACTCCTTTACACCTCGCATAAGGTACCGTAGTTTCTTCTGCTCGGTCTTATCCGGGTCAGATCGACGAAATAACTTCGCCATCTCTTCGAAGTACACAAGCACGCCTTCATTTGGGAGCTGAATTCGAGACTGAAGGAGCAGATCGGCCCGTTCTCTTCGAAGCACCGTGGTGAAATCCTTCAGGAACTGCTCTTTAAATACATCCCACGTTGTTATGGACGACTCCCGGTTCTCAAACCACGTACGAGCTGCGCCCTCCAGAGAAAAGAATACGTGTTTAAGCTTGGAGTCATCCGCCCATCTGTTGTATCTGGCCACGCGTTCAAATTTCTCCAGCCAGTCTTCCGGGCCTTTGCCTGGAGAGCCTCGGAAGATCGGTGGCTCCCGAGGCTGCTGCAGCACAACGGAAGGTGCAGTAACCGTCGTCTGCATGCCTATTTCGGGCTGGACGGTCGTCGATGATGGCGCTGGACGAACCGATTGGGTCGAACGAGACTCCAGGAGCCCAAACTCGGGTTGAAGGCCTTGGAGCCGGCGGCTGCCGTGGTGTACAGGCGTCACCTCGATGGCAGATGACCCTCGAGGACTTGAATCCCTGCTTGCTGGGGGAGTCCGAGGCATAGAATGCGTTACCCAGCACCTCCACCAGATGTCTCGCGTGGTTCAGTACATCAGGCACGGTTGGGTACGTCAAAGTAGGCGACTGCAGCGGACGTCGGTACCAGCCCAAAAGCGGAGCATTCGCTTGCCACACACTTCGGCTTCTTTCTTTTGTCAAGGCGAGCTCGTGCGCATTCCGCGCTGTCGTGTTTCCACGAGAACGATGACGACGAATGGAGGGTTGTAATATATTTGAGGTGGAGTGATTTTGATGCATTTCTTGCGGCTGTGAAACCTCAATGTTGTGCGCTCTATATTTTTTTGGAAATAGCGCTTCCTGCATGACGCCTTATTGCCTTATTTTCGCATATTTTCATAGTGTTCAAGGTTCATATCGATACAGCTCAGAAGTGGAGAAATAAGAAGTTCTTCGTCATCTTGATTGTGACCACTCGGCAGTCTGGAACAGTTTTCTGCCCTCAACTGTGCGGCGCGTAATATTCGTAGAAAATTTGGTCGAGGTGCTGGGTACGCTTCCAGACCCGCGCAGGCTACCGACCAATACGGATCTCATCCAGTTTACCAGCGTCGGGGCCGCCGCCTCCGTGGAGCGTCCCTTGAATTCGGACTCCTTCCGGTTGCAACAAGGGCCACGCACCCTCGGTCTTCGGAGGCACCAGCTGTCATGACAACTGAGACTAGGCTCCTGGCGCACATCCTCTGTCACCAGCCGCGAGCAACCCCGTCTTTTCACGGCGACGTGTTCGAGAACTCCGAGGACTGGCTCGAGATCATCGAGCGCGTTGCCCGTTACAACGGCTGAAGCGACGACCGTAAGCTCCACAATGTCTATTTCGCGCTTGAAGAGTCGGCTCGGACATATTTCGAAAACCATGAAGCTTCTTTACATCCTGGGAAGCCTTCTACCGCAATCTGATAGCCACTTTCCTGAATGCAGACCGTCGAGAGCGAGCAGAAGCTGCGTTACACTCGCGCAACCAGTGCCACAAAGAGAGTGTACGGATGTACTACGAGGACATGACCTGCCTTTTTAAACGCGCGGATCCCAACATGACGGAAGACAAGAAGCTTCACCACCTCATGCGGGGTGTCAAGCAAGAGCTCTTCGCAGGACTCGTGCGCAGCCCACCGCGCACTGTGGCAGAGTTTCTCACCGAGGCAGCCACTGTGGAGGAGACGCTGGAACAGTGAGCCCGCCAATACAATCGCGACGTCCACACCTTTGGGCCTGATCCCATCTCTATGCCTCCCGGTACCGACGCGACCTTTCTACGCGAGCTAGTCCGATCTGTCGTCAGAGAGGAACTGCAGGCCTTCCGGATGCCGTCCGAGACGCCTTCTTTCACGCCACTGAGTGAAGTCGTCCGGGACGTGGTCCGCCTGGCAGCACAACAGCACCAAATTTCTGATGTTCCTTAGGCCTCTGGGTACGATGTCAGTCTCCTGGCCACGCTCCGCCAGTCTGCCAGCGACCGTGAAAGTATGAAGCATGGCGTGCCCCGGATCGTCTGCCCCTCTGTTATCACTGTGGCGAGGCGGGTCACCTCTGCAGGGCGTGCTCATACCGCCGCTTGGGCCTGCGTGGTTTCGTGCCGGACGACCCGTGCCCACAGAACGGGGAACGACCCCATGAGACAGCATATCATCTGTCGTCGCGCCAGAACCACATCACGCCAGGCCACCGGGAGGCTCGATCCCCGTCACCGAGGCGCTACCATTCTCCAAGCCCCCGGCAAGCCGCAGATAACTCCGGACGACGTTCTCCCAGTCCACGCCAAGAAAACTGATTCCAGCGGCCCCTGGAAGCAAGGCCGCTGATGCCGGGACTTGTGAAGATTATTCTGTGCCACTACAAAGCGACGATGTTTCTCTGGGAGCGAGTAGCGACAGAATTCGACGCGCTACCTCCAATTAGTGCGTTAAAATTGATGGAGTCGACGTGACCGCTTTGCTGGATACTGGTGCCGTTAATTTTTCCATGTGCCTTGCCCTTGCCTTAGAACTGAACAAATTTTTGACGGGGAGGTCGGTGCCTAGCATTCGCACTGCTGGGGGTTCACCTGATTATCCCTCCGTCGCGTGCACAGCTCGTGTCGATATCCATGGTTTTGTGCACGTCGGCGAATTTGTAGTCCTCCGTGAGTGTTCTAGGGACTTGATCCTCGGTCTCGACTTTCTTCAGACGAACGGTGCTGTCACTGACCTGCACGAAGCACGGGTCACGTTCTCGACGAAACGGGCTGTTTAGCGCACTGTCACAGACTATTAACGCTTCAATGCTCTGCGACTTGTTGAAGACGATGTAATAGTGCCAGCTCGGTCCAATGTGCTAGTTCTGATGAGGAATCATTTATTCCACCACTAGGAGGGTGTCGCTGATAGCCACGTACCCCTGCTGCTCGAGAAGGGAGTAGCCGTCGCTCGCGGGCTCGTCCAACTACAAGACGGTTGTGCTAGCGTGTTCCTTACAAATTTTCCCAACGCGTTGCAGCACCCCGCCAAGGGCACGGCTGTCGCCTTCCTTCATGACTTTGCCGTACTGCCTCAAGTGTGCGCCCTGGAGACAAGCCTTCAAGACCTGGCCTCACCATGCTCTGCCCTTCCGTCTGTCAGAATCAATCCGGACTTTTGGAGCCTGAGCAGAAGACTCTTCTCTCGGCGCTTCTAACATTTCGCGAGTTGTTTTGCCACAAGCTCCAGGGTCGGTCGTACTGTCATTAAATTTATGAGCGTGAACGCGGAGGCATGGCAAGTAGCCTGAAGCCCTGCTTACGCACGGTTGCTTTTAGCGACGTGGTGGAAAGCGCTATGCCGCCTTGCCAGCTTCCAGCAAGCCGAAGGACACACCTCCCTTTCCACTTTGTTTATGAAGGCGGCCGCCGCGTGTCGCCACGAGTAGGGTTCGAGTTTATCTACCACGCGATGCCATGTTCACGCTCATAAATTTCATGACTGTACGACTGTCGCAAAGTATCGCATCATCACCGACGAGACCACAACACCCGTATGCCAGCGCCCATACCGCGTTTCCTCGACGGAAAGCGAAGCCATTAAAAGGCAAGTGGACGAAATGCTCGCCGACGACGTCAGTCAACCGTCGACAAGCCCATGAGCGTCACCGGTGGTCCTCGTCAAAAACAAATACAACACCCTGAGATTTTGTGCCGATTACCGTGAACTGAACAACGGGGCCAAAAAGGACGTTTACCCGCTCCCCAGGATTGATGGTGCACTCGACAGACTGCGTGATGCCAGGTTCTTTTCTTCCTTAGGTCCAAAGATCGGCTACTGGCACGTAGAGGTGGACGAGCGAGACCGCGAGAAAACTGCTTTTGTGACGCCTGATGGTCTATACGAATTTTAGGTGCTCCCGTTTGGACTTTGTTCAGCGCCGGCCACGTTCCAACGCATGATGGACATTGTCTTATCTGTGCTCCAGTGGCAGACGTGCCTCGTATACCTGGACGATGTCATTTTCTCGCCCACCATTCGAACAACACTTGTAGCTGCTGCGCACAGTGCTCCGGGCGCTCCAATGTGCGCAGCTTAAGATCAAGCCTGAGAAATGTTATTTCGGTTTTATGAGCTTCGCTTCCTCTGGGATGTTGTCAGCGCGCGCTGCATTCTCCCAGATCCCGACAACCCCGCTGCTGCCTCCAGTTTCCCACGCCCCACTGACAAAAAGACTCTTCATGGGGCAGTGCTCTTACTATCGACGATCGTCCAAGGTTTCTCCAGAATAAGTGAACCCTTAACAGCGCTGACCAGAGACGACAGACCCTTCTTGGGAAGGAGCAACCAAGAGGATGCTTTCGTGGAGCTCCGCCACCGCCTGCAACGTCAACCGATACTCGCCCACTTCGATGACGCCGCAGCAACCGACGTACACACCGATGCTAGCAACGTCGGCCTTGTGGCCGTCCTGGTACAGTGGCAGGACGGCGCCGAACGAGTCGTCACTTATGTAAGGCGTGCACTTTCGCGCTCGGAATGCAACTATTCAACGACTGAGAAAAAATGTCTTGCGGTAGTCTGGGCCATCAGTAAGTTCCACCATACCTCTACGGAAGACCCTATCGCGTTGTCAGTGATCACCAATCATAACGCTGGCTGGCCAGCCTAAAATATTCATCTGAGCAATTGGGCGAGGTGGAGCCTCCGTTTACAGGAGTACGACGTAACGGCCGTGTTCAAGTCGGGCCGGAAGCACCAAGATGCGGATAGTTTATCACGCCTGCCAGTAGACCTGGCTTCCCCGAAAGTCACTGAAGACTTCTCTTTCCTTGGTGCTGTTAGCGCAACCGATATGTCGCAGCTTCAAAGGGAGGACCCAGAGTTAGCGCCGCTCATCTCATACCTGAAAGGCTGCGATGGTGCCCGTGTTCCTCGCATATTCCTTCGTGGGCTGCAATCTTTCACTGTGCAAAACGGCGTCCTCTGCAAGCGCAACTTTGAAAGCAACACGGTAACATTTCGGCTCGTAACCCCGTTACAGCTGCGTCCCGTCACAGCTTAGCAAGGATGCGGCAGAGGTACTACTGGCCCAGATTACTTCCCTCAGTGCGCACATACGTCGCACCTGTTGCGACTGCCAACGCCGCAAGTCTCATCCCTTCAAACCCGCCGAATTTCGTCACCCCACAGCGCCTCTGAAGACGCCTTTCCAACAAGTAGGAATGGGCCTACTCGGCTCTTTCCCGAAGTCATCCACAGGAAAACGTTCGATTCCTGTCGCGACGGATTATTTGACGCGGTACGCTGAGGCAGCGGCGCTTGCTATCGGAATTGCTGTCGAAGTAGCTATGTTTTTTGTACACAACATCGCCCCTGCGGTTATCATTACTGACCGTGTAGCTGCTTTCACGGCCCACTTGACTCAGGCAGTTCTAGATCTGACCAAAATCGCCGCGGTGGCTCAGTGGTTACGGCGCTCGACTGCTGACCCGAAAGATGCGGGTTCGATCCCGGCCGCGGCGGCTGAATTTCGATGAAGGCGAAATTCTAAAGACCCGTGTGCTGTGCGATGTCAGTGCACGTTAAAGAACCCCAGGTGGTCAAAATTTCCGGAGCCCTTCAGGCGTCCCTCATAGCCTGAGTTGCTTTGGGACGTTAAACCCCAATAAACCAAACCAAACCAGATCTGACCCACACCAGCCATAGGCGTACTACGGCGTACCACGGACAGACAAATGGTCGTGTGGAACGCATTAAGAGAATCCTGGCCGACATGCTATCCATACTGTGTGGCGAGTAATATTCGTGACAATATCTTCTTGCTTGCTTAAATAGCGCAATCGTTTGCAGACAGTGATTCCTTACACGTGAAAGTTTTATTCAGATAACAAGCGTTGTAAATGAGGCAAAAGAAACGGCATAATAGCTGACAGTGTCATGCGCCTTCCCAGAGTCCTCACAACAGCACACAAGAGCAAAGAAACGATATTCTTAGTTTTCGCAGCAGTCAACTGTAATTCTTCTCGAAATAAAAGTCATCAAAAAATCTGGGCCAGTTATAACCGTAAGCAATAGCACGAAAGATACAGGCTACAGAATGGCAAAATATTTTAGACGGGTAGAAAAAATAACAGAATTTAAACCGAAAATATGCTCTCATAACTCTATATTAGAACATGGTTAATTGGCGAGACTTGGGAGAGGCCTTTGCCATGCAGTGGGCGCCGTCGGGCTGGTGATGATGTTGATGACTCTATATGTCTTGCAATTACCAGGGTCACTAACAGACATTAGTTAAACACTCGTCGACCAAAAATATTTATCTTTTTTGCAAATACTGACTTCATCTCCCCCTTTGTTAATGGTTATCACCGCGTCGTGTCATTTAAAGGAATCAAAAAATTTCGACGTTATTTACGAGTTTCCTCAATTGTACACACCTCTTGGTGGAAAAAACAGCGCAAACTTAGACAGAAAACACAGAAAAGAGGGGAGACACTACAAGCGCTGACTCGCAACTAAGGTTTATTAGAAAGAACAGAACACAATATATACAAGAACCACCCACGACTGCGTACGTCATAACAGATTACGTGCAAGCGTGCAAGATAATCTAAACAGAAGCATCGCCGTGTGCACCCGGTTATTTAAGTACCTAAATTCCACTTCTGACAAGGCCACTGAAGGATCACTCACGCACCGTTGGCCGGTTTTTCGGATAAAGAACACTTCCATCAGCTCCCGGGTCACCTTATCTTGGTGTAAAAAAAGCACGTCAGGTTTCGGGAAAAGGGGTGTGCATTTGCAAACCCGGCAGTGTGCGGGAAGGTTGTCTCGCGAGTCACTGCCGAGTAGGTTGCGGTGCTCAAAGAGCCTTACATTTACACAGCGCCCAGTTTGCCCGATGTACTCCTTACCGCAAGACAGTGGCAACCGATATACAACACCCTTTTTGCAAGGAATGAAAGGCGCCACATGTTTTGTTGTACAGGCCTTGCGATTCTTGTGGACACCAGCCGCCAGTTTTTTGTCCGCTTGTGGGCAAATTGCAGCGAGCTTTTTAGGAGCCGAGAACACCACCCTAACATCGTACCTCTTTGCCACGCTCTTTAACCCATGGGAAAGTCTGTGAGCGTACGGAACGACGGCTGGCCTACGGCGCTCACTTTCAACACGGCCTCTTCCGTTGGCTCCTGTCTTAACCCACCTCAGAACTTTTTCTCCTGCCCTGGAGATGACGTGGTCGGGAAAACCACTGCTTTTCAATCGTACCACTTGCTCTGACACACTTTCCGCAACACGGTGGTGGCACGACCTAGATGTGGCGGCTTTAAGGCACGAAACAGCGATACCGTCCTTGGTTAGTTTTGAGTGCCCTGACTCATAACCGAGGAGTGGCTTGACATTGAGCGCCGTAGGCCAGCCGTCATTCCGTACGCTCACAGACTTTCCCATGCGTTAAAGAGCGTGGCAAAGAAGTACGATGTTAGGGTGGTGTTCTCGGCTCCTAAGAAGCTCGCTGCAATTTGCCCACAAGTGGACAAAAAACTGGCGGCTGGTGTCCACAAGAATCGCAAGGCCTGTACAACAAAACATGTGGCGCCTTTCATTCCTTGCAAAAAGGGTGTTGTATATCGGTTGCCACTCTCTTGCGGTAAGGAGTACATCGGGCAAACGGGGCGCTGTGTAAATGTAAGGCTCTTTGAGCACCGCAACCTACTCGGCAGTGACTCGCGAGACAACCTTCCCGCACACTGCCGGGTTTACAAATGCACACCCCTTTTCCCGAAAACTGACGTGCTTTTTTTCCACCAAGATAAGGTGACCCGTGAGCTGATGGAAGCGTTCTTTATCCGAAAAACCGGCCAACGGTGCGTGAGTGATCCTTCAGTGGCCTTGTCAGAATTGGAATTTAGGTACTTAAATAACCGGGTGCACACGCGCGATGCTTCTGTTTAGATTATCTTGCACGCTTGTACGTAATCTGTTATGACGTACGCAGTCGTGGGTGGTTTTTGTATATATTGTGTTCTGTTCTTTCTAATAAACCTTAGTTGCGAGTCAGCGCTTGTAGTGTCTCCCCTCTTTTCTGTGTTTTCTGTCTAAGTTTGCGCTGTTTTTTCCACCCTGAATTCACACCAACTAGCCCAAATGTCTGCTTTGCTACACACCTCTTCTTCCTAATAAGCAGTGTAACTGTGATCATGCAAATTTTCTTTATGAACATTATCTCCCGAGTAATTTTTGTTCTTTCACAAGGCCATTCCAACCAGTGCCCTCTTTTGTAACGGATGTTTCAGCAAAAATGTTGTGGAATTTAAAAAATAGTATTTTTTAGTTAGAACAACGCTTAGAGTACTGAGTAGCCACCTTTTAACTATTACTGTTATTCTCTAGTTATTCAGAGTCGTGTATCTCACCGTTAGTAATATCAATATCAGTTTTTAAAGTTTAGAAAACTTAGTTTCCCTTGGCGCTGTGGCCCAAGAATTTTTGACACATCTCGCTTATTACATCGACTTTCGAGAATCTAGCGTGCAAACCGATTCCTCTAGTAGTTTTAACCCGTATAAATAGCCAAATTTGTTTTGCCACAGCGGCGTGGGTAACTTCGTTTTCAAAATTCTAAAAGTTCTATGGACATTACATGTTTCTATGGGCATTACATTACAGTGTTTTATAAAATATCGAGTGATTTCAGCTCACCTTTGTGGCTTCCATATGGGCGTTCAGCTTTGAGTCAGTGCAGTGCTTTTTCAGTAATGATTGCGCTGGCAGGCTCGGCCTGGTACACCTCTTTTGGCAGCAATGACTATCTGGTTCATTTCTTTTTGTCATGAAGGTTCTCATCTAAATACCCGAGCGATCGCACATACTAAGCTTGTGATGCTATTATATATAACATTGTCAATATAGATTTACTCTACACAATACATTGTTGGGAGTTAAGCATCATATTTAGCCTTCTGTGCGTTCTTTGAAAGTTAACTTTTCGCCTTTCTCAAAAGGAATTTCTGTAAGAACCACATCGAATCTCTGCGTGCCGTAACTTGGCGGCACGGCGAAGGATGCTATCACTGTGTTAACAGGCGTCTGTGCCACGCAACCGAAGTATCATAGGACACTTTAATATTACATATAGGGACATGATTTTCATCCTGAACGTCCTCCTAAAAGAGTGAAGATGGACTTCATATCAAGGCCCCACACCGAACGATATAATGGTAACATACCTTTATCAAAGACACAGTCACAAGGTTTTGCTCTTTGGAGAGCAGACAACAAGATGCCGTAGTTGGACCGCAGTGTTGAATGCACTGTTTCGCCGAGAACCAATTTTTCCCAGATAATGCTGAAGCTAAAGAATATCGGAGGACGAGGTTTTTCAGTCGAACTGGTTGCCATTTTTCATGTTTTCCTTCCCGTTCCCTTCCTTCTTGGCGCAAAAACTGCAAAATTGTTTTTTCAGACGTCAAAAGCGCTGCTTTTGTGCGTAAGTTCCGTAATTGTAGCTGATATACAGGCCACCAATGAGTAACTATGTAAATACATATGCTCTGCCTAGATACTCCATTCCAGAGCGTAAAAGCGATAAAATTACAATCAGGAAAACAAACAAATGGTAGCGTGGAGTAGACGGTTATCTGATGTGGTTCCAATTTTGAGGATTGTCATTTTGGTTGTCGTATAATGCAGTAAGTACTTTGGAAAGGAATTCGCTGGGGTGTCGGATTCAACTTCGGCACCAGTTTCTTCTCCTTTTCGGAATGATGTTTGACACAGGGGTTTTGACAATGGGATCGGAAAGTATTTCAAGTTTAAAGCCAGATTTCCTAAATCTATAGCTCACATTTCTTGAATACGATGATGTCTCACTTGGAGAAAAAGTAAACTAAAACCTTGACAAAAAATTGGTCAATCCAGCACCATTAATGTATTGCGGGTGGAGAAATGAAAACCAGTGATTAATAGATAAAATCGGTGCATAAGCCTACCGTTACTAAGGTAGGCTCGCTGGTATGGAATCAGTAGAAGATTCCGTCAATCTTCAGATTTGTTGGTCTCTCCCAAAAGTTCTGTACCGGGACAGCCCTGTTGCCTTGCAAGAGGGAAAATCGTGTTGCGCACTCTAAGGCTGGTTCACTGAGCGGCGCGTCGCAGCGAAAATTTCCAACTTGTTGGAGCCTCGCCGCTCGCCACCGCCACGACTCAAAACCCCTTTCGCTAGCGTTCTCGCTTGCATGTGAAACAAGTATTAGGCATACGACCAGTCAACAGGTAAAGCATAGTGAATTGTATAATGTATTTAGGCGAAAATATACAAAGGTTAGGGCGCATCGGAGGACATGATGTTCTTTCATACGAAGGCTTCGGAAGTGAAGCTTTGAATTACGCTGCGGGCCATTCAAGTACAATTGCTGGGTCGTAACCGCTCATCTCCGATGATTAAGGTTGTCTTTAGCTTATGATGGTAATTCCTAGGACAGAAAACCAGGTGGAAAAAAGATAAAAACAGGAGGAGGGGGGATCGCTCAACATTCGGTCCCGTGAAATGTTATGTACACATGATAGGAGACAAATTTAGCACGCTGGAGACGTATAAGCGTAGACGCATACCGGTTGTCACCGGCATGCGTCACCGGTATGCCTTATGCGGATACCGGTGGCGCGAATTCTGTGACGACCGGTTTACCGGACACCGGCTGCGCATGCGCACTGGAAAGTTTTGGTTTATTGGAGTTTAACGTCCCAAGGCGACTGAGGCTATGAGGGACGCCGTAGTGAAGGGCTCCGGAAATTTCGACCACCTGGGGTTCTTTAACGTGCACGGCCCTCTAGTACGTCTTGGCTATGCTAAATCTCATAAGGAAATACTTCTAGCATACAGGAGACGAATTAGCGTAGACGCATGCGTCTTTACCGTACGCAGGCTGCGCTTTCAAAGTGGCCCCGCCTGCTTCCCTCTTGCCGATGCGAATGCGTAGGAGGTGTTCGTTTGAGCGATATACGTCTAAGGCAATGTGTCTCCGTTATGCTAAAATTCGCTATTAACGCAGTTAGAGCACCAATTAACGTTCACATGTTTTCTGGAAGAGTGCCTAATATTGCTCAAATGAAGCAGAACTAGGTTCCTAAATCCGACTGTGTTTTAGGAGCCGCAATTGAAGCGGGTACCTGGAAGGTCGCATTAGAATAAAAATGAAAGAAATAAGAGATACAGCAGAATGTTTTATCTATCGAATATATTTTGATGTCAGGCTCAACGTAAAGCTCTTTGAACTATTTCTGGATGAGCAGTTTTCGTTGGCAGCGCTCCCTCTTACTACGAGCCCACCGCCACCCACCTCACATCACCGCCGGCCCTCACCTTCCAAAAGGACAGTACACCACCAGTTCACCCAACCCTACCACCCTGCTCTACCATGCAGTTGCGTCACCGCTAAATCACCTTCCTACAGCCCCTCCGCAAAGCATCGACTTACTAAATACTATGCCGCAGCGGAAAGAAAAAGCGGCGGCCAAATCAAATTCAAAGACACGGTTAGAAATGCAGCCGCCATCCAGAAGCACTACCCTCTAGCACTGTCTTACCACACCTCCATAGCCAGGGGGCTGCCCTCTCACCCATTTTGTATCCTCGACCTACCTTCGCCCACCCTCACCCTCCGCAGAAATTTTGTCGTGTTTTTGAAGGTAGCGCTTTCAGTAAAAGCCTTCCGAAATTAAAAGCTTTAGAAAGTAAGAGCTTCCATTAGAGTGATCGCATCAAAGCATTCATCCTGCGTAAATTCAACTGTTTTCACAGAATCATGGAGTAAGCCTGATCTGGGCAATGAAATAATGCAACGTTATTTCGAGGATGACAACTTCATCGAGCATCAAACATGGGCAAAGATTTGTTCTGACTTGATCATCTCAATAACCCAGCGATTGATCTCCCCTTAGGTGAACGTTATGATTCGATTGGAACGCCACCTATAATACGACTCCATGAGGAGCAGAGCGGTGACTGCTGTTTCGGAGTGAACGATATTTGCTTTGCGCAGACCATGTATCATCGAATCCTACTTTTGTGCCCTGATTTCTAACAGCAATGACGAGCGACGGACGGACTGAGAGCAATTTTCGTGGTGGAATATTGAATGGCATGCATTTCACGGTCAGAAACTTCATCGAGTATCGAACAAGGGCCAGCGTTGATCCTGTTTGGTCATCTTGACAAGCCATAGGTTTTTCCTCCAATTGGGTCTATGGCATAGTCCGAGTGGGATGCCAACGGTAATGCGATACATAAGCAGCAGCGCGGACAGGGCGGCTTCGGAGCATCCACCTTACCACCGCACCCTCTAATTAGGTGATTTCCTAACCAACGCCAAACTCAATAAACCACACCACACGATTGCTGACCTTCACAGTCCAGGGGCGGCATGTACCCGCAATCCACCCAACACTATCCTCTAGAAGCGCCACTACTATCAGCCCATCAACGTTTACCTGCCAATAAGCCTCAATCCAATAGAAGCCCATGCACCACCGGAACAAAACAGCGATGGTGAAATCAATTTGAAAGACGCAGGTGGAAAACCATCTCCCCTACAGAAGCATTGCCCTCTAGCATCTCAGAACCCACATTCACGACGCCTGCCTTGAGACATCTACAACACAAGAGGGCACGACACCTACCTTGCGGATAGCATATATCATGAACTTGCTCACTTTTCAGGTTGGATCTCGGCGTAACGTTCAATATTGCTAAACTAATGACGGATGCGTGTTTGTTCGGTGGTGTCCTTGCAGGCGTATAGCTTATTTTATTGATTGTTGATCTGGTATGCTACTGTTGCTTATATCTGGCGATGTTGTGGTGAACACGGAGCCTTCCAGCAATAATTTATTGCGAAATGGTCTGAATAACCTAATTGAGACAGGTTGTACCTACAACATAAATCCGAAAATTTATGAAACACAAGCGAAGTATCAAAGGTCATTTTCCTCTGGTCTATGTAATGAGTGCTAAAATTGAACCGCTTGGTGGAGCTGGGAATTCTGCAACCCACTCAATATTCCGACTGGGCAATGCCAATCGTCGTGGTGCGGAAAAAAAACGGCTCCCTCATAATATGCGGGGACTATCAAAGCACTGTGAACGAGGCCGTCAAAAGCAATGTGCACCCACTTCTGACAAGCAAGGAACTTTTTGCTAGATTAGGAAGGGGGCTTGTGTTTTCGAAGCTGGATCTGACGCAGGCCTATCAGCAACTGTTGGTCGATGAAGAAACGGCAGAGTTGCTCACGATTAGCACCGTGCAGGAGATATACAAGGTTTGTCGTTTGCCGTTCGGCGTGTCCGTTGCTCCTGGGGCTTATCAAAGAACCATGGACACTGTGTTGGCCGGAATGCCGCAAGTAGCGACGTGCCTTGACGACATCCTGATTGCCAGTGAGTCGACTGAGGAACATGAACGGATGTTGTTGAAGTCCTCAGCCGCTTGGCTATATCGGGGCTCAGAACTCAAGCTGGAAAGTGCGAGGTTTTCAAGGAGAGCCTTGAGTTTCTAGGGCATCGGATTGACGCAAAGGGCGTCTGCCCCTCGAAGGTCAAGGTCGAGGCCATCCACCAGGCTCCAGCACCCAAGAACAAAAAGGAACTGCAAAGCTTTTTGAGTATGATAAATTTCTATAATCGGTTCTTGATGGGCACAACAGAAGTAGCTGAAAAGCTGTATCGTTTGTTGGATAGTCACGTAGCATGGAACTGGGGTGCAGAACATATGGAAGCGTTTGAGAGCCTGGAGAAGTTGCTAAATTCGAACTCGTTGCTGGTGCATTTTAAGACAGATGTCCCGTTAGTGTTGTCATGCGACACATCATCTGTGGGTGTGGGAGCAGTTTTTGCTCATCGCAACAGCAAAGGAAATGAGCAGCCTGTGGCGTATGCGTTCAGAACGCTGTCTAGGGCGGAGCGCAATTATGCTATGATTGACCGTGAGGCCGTTGCCGTGGTTTTTGGGGTTCGACATTTTCACAAATACCTTTGTGGGCGGAATGTCCTCATTCTCACGGATCACAAACCCCTGCTAGGAATTTTCCAGCGGCAGAAGCAAATTCCGGCGGTTATTTCTCCCGCATGTTACAGCAGATGCTAATGCTGTCAGCATACGATTACGTGCTCGAGTACAGGAAAACCAAGGACCATAGAAATGCCGACTGCCTAAGCAGGTTACCGGGCCCCTTAGCCCGCCAAGAGACCAAGGCGCCAGGCGGCATACTACTTCTGGAAGCTGTGGAGTACCCTCCAGTGAGCGCAACGGAAGTGGCAGCCTTCACCAGGGGTGATCCCCTGCTGTACCAGGTGAAGCAATGGATCCTGGAGGGCTTGCCGCCAGAACGGGTAGCCCTGAAGTATTCTGCGTATTGGGTAAGACAAAACGAGTTGTCCGCCCATCGTGACTGTGTACTGTGGCGGAGCCGCGTAGTAATTCTAGAGGCATTGCAGAAGCAAATTCCAAGTCTTATATACTAACCACCTGGGAGTGACGGCCATGAAGGCAATCGCTAGGTCGTACGTGTGGTGGCCAAAGATGGACGAAAAGATCGTCGAGTTTGTCAGGGACTCCACGCCATGCCAGGAAAACAGGCAGAGTGAACCAAGGACGCCAACGCATTTCTGGACTAAGCCTGAACGAGCGTGGAGTAGAATACACGTGGATTTCGCCCGACCCGTCTAGGGCGTTTTTGTTGTTGGTTGTGGACGCCCTGTCGAAATGGGCGGAAATCGAAGTGATGCCTTCTCTCCAGTCATCTACAGTAACTGAAAAGTAGCGCAAAATGTTTGCAGCACATGGTTTGCCCGACCTGGTTGTGTCGAATAATGGCAACGCTTTTGCAAGCAGAGAAACCCAGGCTTTCCTGAAACTAAATGGTATACGCTGTATGTATGCAGCGCCGTACCACCCGGCGAGCAACGGAAGGGTGGAACGGATGGTCCGAGAACTGAAGTGTGCGTTACGGAAACAGACAGGTCACCGTATTATGCAAGGTTGCACGGTTTCTGTTCAAACAGCACTCTACGCCGCACGCCGACACCGGGAAATCGCCAGCCGAAGTCATGCTGGGCCGGAAATTCAGGACCACCCTATCAAGCCTTAACCCGGACGAGAGTAACACAAGATGCCTTCTGCAGCTGCCACCACGAGGTTTCCAGTCCGGTGACGCCGTGTACGCGCGGAACTTCCGGCCAGGGCCCGAGTGGTTGTCTGCTCGCGTGTCGCGACGGATAGGACACGTTACGTACGAGATGCGGACGGCGGACGGAGCTGTGCATCGACGCCACCGCAACCACGTTAGCAGAGCATGGTGATCTGATTCGCGGGCAATAGATCAGCAAACCTATCCCTCGTTCGCTCTGCCGTCTATGTCAAGCCGCGCAATGGGACCTCCGGAGCCCGAGACGTCGCAGCCGCTCCGGCGTTCCACTCACCAACCCTGTGCGACGTTACGGCATCGGTGACTAAGGGGGAAGGGATGTGACAGATTCAGCAGTCACGCACTCATGCAGTCATGCAATCACGCAGTCATGCATTCCAGGTAATCGAGGAGCGGCGCCAGCTCTTAGGTGGTGCTCTGAAGGAGCGCCAGTTGTACTACCAGCGCCATGGAATGTTTAACCATCTGTGGTTTATTCAGGATCCATTGCGGTACATGTGCGCGACAAACACTCTGCTCGCTCTTGCTTACTCCCAGATTTGTTGACGGCTGCTAGATAATACAATTGCAAGCAAAGGCACATATGTCACCAATCGCCCTGAGAGGCTGTGGGGCTCGTCGGTCGGAACATGGTGATAGCCCATATTACGGCAAAACATCCTTTCCCTATAGTAGAAGCCTCAGTCTTGGAGAGTGTAAATGTTGCCCTCGCACAACCGATGACCCGCTCTGCGCCGTCTTGTTCCTGTATCAGTACCGCTTAAAGTAAGTCCAACATAGCTAGCATGACCGATGCCCCGCTCTGCGCCGTCTTGCCCCTGTATCACTACCGCTTAAAGTCGAACATAGCTAGAATGACTGCGGATGTCATCAGCAGCTTGGTTAGCGAAATGGCCGTGTTTTGGATTACTTTTTCGATGGCTGCATAGCCCGAGGGAAGTGGCCTCTTGTCCGCTTTCCTACCTGAAGGGCTTTTCGTGAGCGAGTAAGACCATTTTTCGAGCGATGCTCGAGTAATCAAGAAAAAATCGTCTATAGTTTTATAAAAGCACACAACCAAGAAACGCTGAACTGCCTTCTATGTATCAATATTGTAAAGAAGACAGGACTGGCACAGCTCGCAGTTTCAGCAAAGTTCAGCGCACAGCAGAGAACTCACAAGATGGCTGACTCGCTGACCAAACCACACACACACTTTGTCTTTGTCGACCGACACACGCACATTTCGGCTTCAACGTCGGCGCGCTCCCGTGAGTACGCGCAGTTACCCCCTCCATCAAGGCGGCGGCCCGACTCCGGGAACGAGCACGCAAGGCAAAGGTAATGTTCGGTATAGAGGGCGGATGACAAAGAACACGGAGAGCTGTTAAGCTGGTAAAATGGTGGGTTGCGAGCCTGTCATGGTAGGGCTTCATGCACACCACGTGGACAGTGTCGGTCGGATGGCGCCGACGTGGTAAGGAGGTCGTGTCCCGCGGGACAACTTCGTAAGTGACGTCACTAACACGACGAACCACCTCGTACGGACCGAAGTAGCGTCGAAGTAGCTTTTCGGAGAGTCTGCGGCTGCGTAGAGGCGTCCTATCCACACAGAATCGCCGGGCTCGTACCGAACGTATCGGTGTCGGAGGTCGTAGCGACCAGCGTCGAGTTGTTGTTGATGTTGAATCCGGCACCTTGCGAGTTGGCGGGCGTCTTCGGCCCGCTGGATGAATGTGTCAACGTCAGCATAAGTGCCGATGTCTGCGTCGTCATGACCAGCGGGTAGCATGGCATCCAGCATGGTAGTGACACGCCGTCCGTAGACCAGCTGGAAAGGTGTAAGACGGGTAGTCTCCTGTTCTGCCGTACTGTAGGCGAAGGTTGCATAAGAAAGAACTTCGTCCCAGGTGCGATGCTCAACGTCGATATACATAGCAAGCATATCTGCAAGCGTCCGATTGAGGCTTTCAGTCAAGCCGTTGTTTGTGGATGGTACGCTGTTGTCTTCCTGTGACTGGTGTGGGTGAGTTCGAAGAGAGATCGCATTAATGCCGCCGTATAGGCGGTTCCACGGTTCGTGATGACGACTGATGGCGCACCGTGACGCAAGACAATGGTTGTCATAAAAAACTGAGCCACTTCTGCAGCGCTAGCGCGGGGAAGCGCCTGTGTCTCGGCGTACCTCGTTAAGTAGTCCGTCACCACAAGAATCCATTTGTTCCCAGAGGAAGACAATGGAAATTGGCCCAGCAAGTCCATGACCACTTGTTGGAAAGGGGTTGTAGGCGGTGAGATGGGCTGGAGAAGCCCTGCAGGTTTAACTGGTTGTGTCTTTCGCCGCTGGCAGTCTCGGCAGGTCCTCACATATTGCTGGACTGATGAGAGCAGCTTTGGCCAGTAATACTTACCACGAATGAGGGCAAGCGTGCGGGTAACACCCAAATGGCCAGCCGATGGCTCGTCGTGGCAGGCGTGCAAGATTTCTGGACGGAGTTCGGATGGCACAACCAGAAGAAAGGTTTCCGTGTTATGCGCAAAGTTCCTCTTGTAAAGGACGCCATCTCGGAGACTGTAGGAACCCGAACCTCGAACGAAAAGCCGCGAAACAGCGACGTTAAGGCCCTCCAGATGCTCGTTGAGTGGGCGCGACTTTGAGTCAGCCCGTTGACGCCGGGCCATATCGGACGACGTGACGAGAGCAAAAAACGGGAAGTCGTCCTCCGTGTCGGCCGGAGCAACGTCGGCAGGTGCACGTCACAAACAATCGGCGTCATTGTGCTTACGGCAAGACTTGTAGGCTACCGTGATGTCGTTTTCCTGGAGCCGAAGGCTCCATCTCGCAAGCCGTCCGGAAGGGTCTTTGAGGTTGGCTAGCCAGCATAACGAATGATGGTCACTTACAGCTCGAAACGGGCGACCATAGAGATATGGTCGGAACTTGCTAATCGCCCACACTACCGCAAGGCATTCCTTCTCTGTGGTAGAGTAGTTTGCCTCTGCTTTCGAGAGGGAGCGACTGGCGTACGCTATGACTTTCTCGTTGCCGTCCTGCCACGCAACGAGAATAGCGCCCAGGCCAACATTGCTGGCGTCAGTATGAATTTCAGTGGCAGCTCGTTTATCAAAATGGGCGAGTATTGGGATAGTTTGCAGGCGGCTGCGTAGGTCGTTGAAGGCAGCTTCCTGATCCTCGTGCCACACAAAAGAGACATTGTCTCTAGTAAGCATTGTAAGGGGCTCGGCAATTGTAGAAAAGTTTTCAAAGAAACGTCCACAGAGGCCCAGAAACCTACGAACGTACTTTTTGTCGGTTGGGCGCGGGAACTGTGCCACAGCGGCAGTCTTCTCCGGGTTAGCACGGACTCCGTCAGCGCTTATCACGTGACCAAGAAAACTGCGCTCTTCAAAACGGAAGTGACACTTTTGTGGCTTTATCGTCAACTGTGCCGAAAGGAGCGCCTGTAACACCATTCGCAGCCGGTTGAGGTGTTCCTCGAAGCTAGGAGCAAAAATGACAACATCATCAAGGTACACTAGGCATGTGTGCCATTTCAGCCCAGAAAGAACGGTGTCCTTCATGCGTTGGAAGGTTGCTGGCGCAGAACAGAGTCCAAAGGGTAGCACTTTGAATTCATAAAGGCCGTCAGGTGTCACGAACGCTGTCTTCTCTCTGTCCCTTTCGTCCACTTCGATCTGCCAGTAGCCATTCTTAAGGTCAAGTGAAGAAAAATATTTAGCATCACGCAGTCGATCCAAGGCGTCATCGATACGTGGAAGGGGGTAAACGTCACGTTTCGTGACACGATTTAACTCCCGATGATCGACGCAGAATCGCAAGGTGTTATCTTTTTTCTTCACCAATACCGCAGGCGAAGCCCAGGGGCTCATGGACGGCTGGACTACGTCGTCTGCAAGCATTTCTTGCACTTGGGATCGTATAGCCTCCCGTTCCATCGGCGACACTCTGTACGGGTGTTGGGATATGGGACTTGTATCCTCGTTGATGATGATGCGGTGTTTGGCTACCGGGGTGCGCCCTACCTTTGATGTCGTGGCGAAGCGCAAAATCGTGAGGAGCTCTAACAACCGCTGCTTCTGACCCACTGACAAGCCGGGATTAATGTCCACCGTAGACATAACGGCTGCTGCATCGCGTCCGTCCGGCGACGGTAACTCCAGAGCACATATTTTTGCGGGCTCAATGAAGTCGGTAACGTATGCGACGGCCGTTCCTTTCGCAATGTGCTGGAACTCGGTTCCGAAGTTGGTGATCAAGAGTGTCGCAGAGCGATCCCGTAAGCGAACAAGCCGTCTTGCAGCGCAGATTCCTTTCTCGAGTAGAAGGCTGACATTTCTCTCTGCCATAACGTATCGTTCACCGGGCGAGTCACTTTGCACGGGGACCATCATGCTTCTACTTTAAACAGTGCGCAGGGACAGGACAAAGTCAAGAAACACACAGACACACAGACACAGCACAGTCCTGTCCCTGCGCAATGTTTTAAGTAGAAAAGTGAACCAACTGGCCCCGCTACTTCCCTTGATGCACCATCATGTTGCACCGCGGAGGCACCGTCACGTCATCAGCAGCAATACGCAGGGCGAGCATCCTGGAGTCGTCTGGGTCGGCTCTTTCAATTGCTTGCGTCGGCGAAAACGTCACACGCGGCTCTTTTAAATTGGTAAAAAGTCCAGGCCGAGAATGACATCGCGCCAACAGTGAGGTAGGACAACAAAGTCACAAACGTAAACAAATCCGTCGATTGTAACTCTCCCCATACACCGGCCAACAGGGGTGATTAGGTGCCCACCAGCTGTGCGAATCTGAGGCGCAGTCCACGCGGTTAAAACTTTCCTCAGTTCCTTTGCTAGCTCGATGCTCATAACCGAATAGTCCGCTCCCGTATCAACCAATTGCGTAACTGCTAAATCGTCGATATCGACCGGTAAGTCCGAAGCTGCACATCCTTTGTGACCGTCACGTGTCCTCGTTTGATAGACGTCGTCTGGTCGGGAACGCGATGGAGGATGTTCGGCTCTTCGCTCGTCAGCGGCCTTACCTCCGCAGGCCGCTGGGTCTAGTTTCCCCGGCGAGGACTCGGTGAGCGGCTAAAAAGGCTTGTCGAAGGGCGGGGACTCGGCGAATGATAGCGGGTAGAGGTTGGTGGGCGTTAGTCAGGGCGAGGGAAATCAGTGTGATCCCGGCGCGTTGACAGGTGCTCCTCAATTTCGCGGGGCCGTTCGCCATTGAGCGGACAGGGGACTCGCGGATGAAATCTACGAATTCCAGCTCGGCGATAAGGGCACCACCGCAAGATATGGCCGGCCTCA